>NW_026562462.1:1272500-1397258 GCF_027474105.1 Poeciliopsis prolifica | reverse complement strand
ATAGCTATCAACATAGTCTCATGTAACTCAAACATTTGTATTGAAAGATTTTTTTTAGTTATTTAATATTCTAATCTTACAAAGATGTTTTCATTAGCTGTGTGTGCAAAATTCTTATAATGAATTTATTTTTGTATGTAGTTGAAAACATCATTTTTTGTGTTTTAACTTATAGCGTGTTTCACTTAGCAAATTGATGTACTGGAAAAACACTACTTTCAATTAATATATTAATTTATCTAGCATCACGTTATTAAAAGAACAGATTAATAGGAGATCAGAAATTAATAGCGGAACTGAAAGTCTTCTTAGTTTCTTCCGTGGAGCTACAGTGAAACACGCGAGAAAGGAAAACAGAGCAGGTAGCAGCGTTAGCTTTCCTTCTGCTAGAATGCATTTTGAATACAGGTTTGGTGTTTTGGGTAAAATATTTGACTGTTTGCAGTTAAAATGTATTCAGTTCAGTCCCACAGAGAATTAATCAGCGAGCAGTGAACTGCAGAAACATTGACAGAGTTTAAAGAAATCATCGTCCAGTCGGAGGAAGAGATGGATGATTAGCGCAGACTGCTTGATTTCTCCCGGACTCCCCAGATCATCTTATACCGAATAGGTAGGAAACAGCAGCGTTTGGATGCAGGTTAAGGTCTAAATGTCTGCACCTTTCTGCATGAGGATCATTTTAGTAAACGCTCTTTTCCCGGATAAATGTTTTGTTAGCAGGTAAATGAACGCAGACATCACAATGAGAATGGCTGATTTATGGAGAGAAAATGGAGTTTCTCACAATCTGAGCTTTGTGCTGCGTCAGTGTTTCGTTGTGTAGAGGAAGTAGTGTCAGTAGTCAGTTAAAACGTTGTAGCTCTGGAAGAAGGGACTTTGTAACGGCAGCCCCAAAACAAATACACACATCATGTGCAAATAAAGTTGCCGAAACTGAAGAAGAGTCTGTTTCGTGAGTGCAACACTATTTGTGTGTTTGGTTTCCATCCATCCGTTTTCTAACTCGCTTATCGCGAGAGTTGCTGATGCATTTCCAGCAGTTGCATATTTAGGTTTATATTGTACATATTTCATACTTTAATTGCACTTTTCCAACTGGATTTTCTTTCATTGTACATGTGTAAATCCAAATTAATTCAAAGTCTTTCTATCTTGTTATTAGAGGATGATCAGGGTCTCTGCTCCAACTCTTTATTTCTAGTCCACTCTGTTTCAAACTGCTTTTCAGCTTTATGGAAGAGGAGAATACAGCGGAAACGCGATAAAACCATCAGAAAAGGTTTGTTTTGGTATGTGGCAATATACTTTCAGCAAATGGACCCACAGTTCTTCCTGTCTAACTTAGAAAAGCAAATAATAAAGGAACAAAATTTAAACAACTATTAACCTACAAATATACATTTAACTTTTATTCAAAGTAATAAAAAAAATATATTGAAATAATACAGTTTACTATTAAATACTAACAATAATCCCTACAACATTTAATTTTGTAATAAATAAAATTAATTTTTTAATCAGTTCATTTGAGAATTCTCCAAATGTCAGCTGGATTTGTCGACTGATGTGTATCTCTGTCTACGCTGTTGAATTTTCAATGTTATTTTGTTCATTTCTGTCTTAAACTGAACAATTTCTCCTATTTACTTCAGTAAAGTTAACAATTTCTCTCTTCTCTGTTTCCTTGTCCAGATTCCCTGAAGTGTAACGTTTATAACCAGGAGAGGAGATCCACTCTGGACCAGGAGGAGTTAGAACCTCTGCAGGTGAAACAAGAACAGGAAGAGCCAGAAGATCATCAGATAAAAGAAGAACAGAAGGATCTAGAACACCTGCAGATAAAAGTGGAAGAGAAAGAAGTTTACTGCAGTCAGGGTGAAGAACTGATTGAATTAAAACAGGAGACTGATACCTGCATGGTGGTTCCTGTTGATGAGCAAACATACCAAACTGAATCAGAACCAAACAGGAACCAAGACATCTTAGAAAAGCCTGATAAAACTGAGAACCAAATTCAGGACAGAAGAAAATCTTTCTCATGCGTCATCTGTAAAAAGCGTTTGACTTTCAAATCTGTTTTTGATTCTCACATGAGAACTCATATGGGTGAAAAGAGGTTCACATGTGTGACCTGGAAAAAGTTTTTGTCGAAAACAGGTTTTAACTACAGTTAGGGCCAGAAATATTTGGACAGTGACACAGGTTTTGTTATTTTAGCTGTTGACAAAAATATGTTCAGAAATACAATTTATATATAATATGGGCTGAAAGTGCACACTCCCAGCTGCAATATGAGTTTCCACATCCAAATCGGAGAAAGGGTCTGTAATGCAGAGCCTCCTCTTTTTCAAGGGACCAAAAGTAATTGGACAATGCACTCTAAAGGCTGCAAGTAACTCAAAAGGCCTTTCCCTCGTTAACCTGTAATCAAGTAAGTAGTTAAAAGGTCTGGGGTTGTTTCCAGGTGTGTGGTTTTGCATTTGGAAGCTGTTGCTGTGACCAGACAACATGCGGTCAAAGGAGCTCTCAATTGAGGTGAAGCAGAACATCCTGAGGCTGAAAAAAAGAAAAGATCCATCAGAGAGATAGCAGACATGCTTGGAGTAGCAAAATCAACAGTCGGGTACATTCTGAGGAAAAAGGAATTGACTGGTGAGCTTGGGAACTCAAAAAGGCCTGGGCGTCCACGGAAGACAACAGTGGTGGATGATCGCCGCATACTTTCTTTGGTGAAGAAGAACCCGTTCACAACATCAACTGAGGTCCAGAACACTCTCAGAGAAGTAGGTGTATCTGTCTCTAAGTCAACAGTAAAGAGAAGACTCCATGAAAGCAATACAAAGGGTTCACATGTAGATGCAAACCATTCATCAATTCCAAAAATAGACAGGCCAGAGTTAAATTTGCCCAAAAACACCTCAAGAAGCCAGCACAGTTCTGGAAAAGTATTCTATGGACAGATGAGACAAAGATCAACCTGTACCAGAATGATGGGAAGAAAAAAGTTTGGAGAAGAAAGGGAACGGCACATGATCCAAGGCACACCACATCCTCTGTAAAACATGGTGGAGGCAACGTGATGGCATGGGCATGCATGGCTTTCAATGGCACTGGGTCACTTGTGTTTATTGATGACATAACAGCAGACAAGAGTAGCCGGATGAATTCTGAAGTGTACCAGGATATACTGTCAGCCCACATTCAGCCAAATGCTGCAAAGTTGATCGGACGGCGCTTCACAGTACAGATGGATAATGACCCCAAGCATACAGCCAAAGCTACCCAGGAGTTCATGAGAGCAAAAAGGTGGAATATTCTGCAATGGCCAAGTCAATCACCAGATCTTAACCCAATTGAGCATGCATTTCACTTGCTCAAATCCAGACTTCAGACGGAAAGACCCACTAACAAGCAAGACCTGAAGGCTGCGGCTGTAAAGGCCTGGCAAAGCATTAAGAAGGAGGAAACCCAGCGTTTGGTGATGTCCATGGGTTCCAGACTTAAGGCAGTGATTGCCTCCAAAGGATTCGCAACAAAATATTGAGAAAAAACTTTTTTGTTTGGGTTATGTTTATATGTCCAATTACTTTTGAGCTCCTAAAATGTGGAGTGTTTGTAAACAAATGTGTACAATTCCTACATTTTCTATCAGATATTTTTGTTCAACCCTTTAAATTAAACGTTACAATCTGCACTTGAATTCTGTTGTAGAGGTTTCATTTCAAATCCAATGCGGTGGCATGCAGAGCCCAACTCACAAAAATTGTGTTACTGTCCAAATATTTCTGGCCCTAACTGTACACATTTTCATGTGGGAATTATGGAAAATGTTTTCGTTACAAGGTTAGTTTAACTCAGCACATGATGAGTCACACTGGTGAAAAGTTGTAGAAGTGTTGTCCATACATGTCCTATGTTAAGGTTCACTATAGAATTGATTTTGTTAAAAACTAGAATGAAAGACTGGAGGGGTTTCATGTCTATAAAGATGAAAATTGTTGTTAAAAGTCATCTTTTGAATACTTGGAGATGAGCAACCATCAAAAAACGATAAATTGCATGTTATTGTATTAACATACTGTTTTTGTCAAACCGTATGTTGTGTGTGTTCAACATGAAGAGCTCAGGGCTCTTCATGTTGCTATCTTGTTATTAGAGGATGATCAGGGTCTCTGCTCCAACTCTTTATTTCTAACGGGTCGATTTGTCCAATTTTAGATATTTTTTCCATGTAGCGTTTTTTTTTTGGGGCTTCTGGGAGAAGCTTTTCACAATATAGCCCACTTTGTTTCAAACTGCTTTTCAGCATTATAGCTTGTCCAGATTCCCTGAAGTGTAATGTTTATAACCAGGAGAGGAGATCCACTCTGGACCAGGAGGAGTTAGAACCTCTGCAGGTGAAACAAGAACAGGAAGAGCCAGAAGATCATCAGATAAAAGAAGAACAGGAGGATCTAGAACACCTGCAGATAAAAGTGGAAGAGAAAGAAGTTTACTGCAGTCAGGGTGAAGAACTGATTGAATTAAAACAGGAGACTGATACCTGCATGGTGGTTCCTGTTGATGAGCAAACATACCAAACTGAATCAGAACCAAACAGAAACCAAGACATCTTAAAAAAGCCTGATGAAACTGAGAACCAACATCAGGACAGAAGAAAACCTTTGTCAGGTGTCATCTGTAAAAAACAATTGACTGCCAAATATGCTGTCAGTGATCATATCAGAATTCATGAGGGTGAAAAGCCGTTTTCATGTGTGAACTGTGGAAAAAGTTTTAGTCAGAAAACAAATTTAACTAAGCACATGATGATTCACACTGGTGAAAAGCTGTAGAAGTATTTTCCGTACATGTCCTATGTTGAGGTTCACTATAGAATTGATTTTGTTAAAAACTAGAATGAAAGACTGGTGGGGTTTAATGTCTATAAAGCTGAAAATTGTTGTATGTGTTAAATGTGATCATATGGACGTTGTGCAACCATCAAAAAAAAATTATGATAAACTTTATGTTATTGTATTAACATGCTGTGTCAAACTGTATGTTGTGTTTGTACAACGTGAAGAGCAAAAGCTCAGCTCAGAGCCCTGAGGAGAGCCAGTACTGATGCTGATAGATGAAGAGACATTGTGGTCCATTGTGACTAATTTCATGCATTAACAGAGTTTGACTGGACATGGACTCCCTTCCAGAACTTTCTCACAAGATTGGACTTGAGGGATTGATTTGTATTATTCTATTCTGTATAGAGAAAGTGTGAGGGATGGATGTTGTTTACCTTAATACACTTATCAAAACTACAATGTGATTTTATTCACTGATTTTACATTTTCGCTGATGTACAATGAAAAATACATTTTAAAACTTTGTAAAATCATACATTTATTTTTCTTGATTTTATAAAGTACAGTTGATTATTATTCTCTTCAATAATTTAGTGTTTCTTTTGTCTTAGTTGTATTTTTCTCTTTTCTGCTGCAGCTTATTCTATTACTAGGAAAAGATTTTAGGTTCTGCAAAGAGAACTGGCACTTTATGAGAAATCTGTAGCTGTAATGATCGTTGGATCCACAAGGTGGCGGTAATGGGATGACATGAATGAACGACAATCATAAAACTCCAAAGAAGAAGAAGCAGAACATAATGGCGCCAGGTCTGTTTTGTTGAATGTTTGAGTGTTTCTCTATTAAATATCTCCAGTCCAGCTTAAACCAGTGAATCAGCGAGCAGTGAACTGCAGAAACATTGACAGAGTTTAAAGAAATCATCGTCCAGTCGGAGGAAGAGATGGATGATCAGCGCAGACTGCTTGTTTTCTCCCGGACTCCCCAGATCATCTTACACCGGATAGATAGGAAACAGCAGCGTTTTACTGATGATACAGGTTAGAGAGAGCTGCTTTGGGACCGACGCTGAACTCGGCATCGTTTTTAAAGGGCTGTTATACCAAATTACATGACTGGAATGATAAAGACGCTCCAGCTGAAGATATAAAATACTTAAACTCTTCAACCGTGACCTGAACTGTGTCAAAATTACACAAATGTATTCTAGTAGAAATTTAAAAAAACGCGTCCACATTTTATCTTGAGTCAAAGTGAGTACTTGCTTTTAAAAATGTTTA
Organism: Poeciliopsis prolifica; assembly: GCF_027474105.1. NCBI lineage: Eukaryota > Metazoa > Chordata > Actinopteri > Cyprinodontiformes > Poeciliidae > Poeciliopsis > Poeciliopsis prolifica. Next base: position 1,391,131 of record NW_026562462.1, on the reverse strand, counting down.
AAGTATTAAGAGTAAACGTATTTAGCCCATTAATCATTAATCTGTAGTGATTAATGAACTCAACACACAGGATGAGGACTTGACTTTAAATGAAGAAAAGCTTGAATCTGTGGAAATAAAGCAGGAGCAAAAAGAGCTAGAACATCTACTGATAAAATGTGAGCAAGAGGAACTGGAACATCTACAGATAACACTGGAACGAGAAGATTCAGAACATCTAAAGATAAAACGGGAACGAGAAGATTCAGAACATCTAAAGATAAAACGGAACGAGAAGATTCAGAACATCTACAGATAAAACGAGAACGACAACATCAGCAGTTTAAAGACAAGAGGATCAACTCTGCATCAATCAGTCTGAAGAGCAGTTTGTGATGAAACACGAGACTGGAGATATTTTGGTGACTCCTCTTAATGTGCAAATAATCAACAATGAAACAGAATCCAACAGGAACCAATTCTTCTCTCATGGTTCTCCTGAAGTTGAGAACCAAGAAGGAAGCAAATCTGAAGACCCAGAAGAAAAGAGAGAGAAAGAACAGAAACAAAACAATAGATGTCAGAAAACCAAAGGACAGAAAGGGACTTCTGAGGGTTTAAAACAAAATACCCACAAGAAAACTCACAGGGACCTAAATTTATATTCCAGTAAAATTTGTGAAAACAGTCACTTGACAATACATCTGAGGATTCATACTGGCGAGAAGCCTTTTACATGTACTGCATGTGGAAAATGTTTCACTCGAAAAGGTCATTTAGGTACTCACATGAAAAGTCACACAGGTGAGAAGCCATTCCCAGGTTTAAAGTGCAGAAAGAGTTTTAGGGAAAGAAGGGATTTAACTTGTCACATGAGAATTCATACAGGGGAAAGGCCATTCTCATGTAAGAGTTGTGAAAAAAAGTTAATTTATAAAACTAATTTAACAACTCACATGAAAACTCACACAGAAGAGAAGCCTTTCACATGTGTGACCTGCCAAAAAGTTTCAGAAGCAGGTTTTATTTAACTTCCCATATGAGAAGTCACACAGGAGAGAAGCCTTATACATGTATTATTTGTGGAAATAGTTTCACTCAGAAAAGTCAATTAGCTACTCACATGAAAGGTCACACAGGTGAAAAACCTTTTACATGCATGACTTGTGGAAAGAGTTTTAGTGAAAGAAAAATTTTAACTTCTCATATGAGAACGCACACAGGCGAGAAACCTTTCTCATGTGGAAACTGGAAAAAGTTTCTCTACAAAAGATGGTTTAACTTCTCGTATTAGGATTCATACAGGTGAGAAGCCTTTCTCGTGTGTGACTTGTGGAAAAAGTTTCACTCAAAAAGGTCATTTAACTACTCACATGAAAGGTCACACAGGTGAAAAGCCTTTCATATGTATGACTTGTGGAATGCGCTTTAGTGAAAGAAGGAGTTTAACTTCTCACATGAGAAGTCACACAGGCGAGAAGCCTTTCGTATGTGGGACTTGTGGAAAAAGTTTGATAAGTTAAATCTGTTTTAACTTATCACCTCAGGACTCATACTGGTGAGAAACCTTTCTCATGTGGGATCTGTGGAAAAGGTTTGTCTACCAAAGATAGTTTAACTTCTCACATGAGAAGTCATACAGGTGAGAAACCTTTTCTTTTGTGAGACCTGTGGAAAGAGTTTCACCAATAAAAAGTTTACTTGTTCACATGAGGAATCACACAGGTGATATGTTTGAAAGTGAACAAGTAACTTACACTTTAATGCTGTATATACAGTGGAATTAAAAAAGAGTTGTAATTAAAATACTTAAAATTATGCAAATTTCACATTTTATAAGAGATTTCTGATTTTGGAAGGATGACTGAGATATTTTCAGTTTTTTGTTGAAATATCTTTACTGACATACTTGTTAAAGCTAAACAAAATTGTTATTCTAACTATGTCTTTTTCATCAGTTACACAGCTTGAGAAGGTTTTTAGTTTTTAGGATGTTTGAAAGTATTTTGATATAAATTCAATTTCTGTTACGAAAGTGACTGTCAGTGAAACCATGTAATAAAGTCAGTTTACCATGATAGTGGTCTTCTTTTTGTATTTTAGCTGTAAATTGTTTATGTATGTGTGTGTATATATGTATACACACACACACACACATATATTTACTCATCTACTCATATATATATATATATATATATATATATATATATATATATATATATATATATATATATATATATATATATATATTTTCTTGGTCTTTTTGGTCTTTTATCTGTAGATGTTGAAGTTCTGCTTGCTCCTGTTTCATCTGCAGATGTTCCGGTTCTGATTCCTCCTGGATTGCAGTGCTGTTCCTCTCCTGGTCATAGAAATGTTGGTCAGTTAAAAACTCATCTACTGTAGATATAGAAAATTTGGGAAGCTCTGATAATGAAAAAATAAATAAATAAATAAATTCTCTGTAATTATTACAATTATAGAACTATGGCTGTAACTAATGACTATCATTAATCTATCAATAATCCATTAATGTTTTTAGCAAAATTTATTTTCAAGCATCTCTGATTTTTGTGCATTTTCTGCACATAGTATTGACAGACCAATTAATTGGAGTACAAATTAATTTGCTCAGTAATTGGTACTCCAATTAACAGTGGTCACTGACAAAAAAATGATCTAAAACTGATAAATGTAATAAATAAAAAATGCTGCTAAAAATTAACACTTAAAAATATTATTTTTGAATTGTGATTCAACAAAATCTAAAACAGGTTTGGACAAAAATGATGGTTCACTGCAGAAACAAAATCTTACGAAGTATTTTTGTCTAGTTTCGTGTTCAGATATCTTAGTACACTTGAAAAATATGAAACTAACTTAAAATAACTGCAGCAAAATATAGGAACTTGTTTTAGGTCAATATTTGAAAGTAAAAAAACATACATATTGTCAGAATAAAGGCTGACAATAGCAGTCTAGTGCAGTTTCCCGAGCCTGGTCCTTAACGCTCTTTACATGGACACATTAATTTGCTGCTTGTGTTACACAAGTTTATGCTTTTTTGTGCCATTTTATTTATAAGTCTATTGTGAAATAATATTTAATCTGTTACTCATATGTCCCTGCAGAGAAAATTAAATGATAATTTGTTGCTTAAGAATTTTTCTGTGCTATTTTCACATTTCAAATATGGTTGTGGTTAAAAGCTTAACCACAACCATAGAGTTTTAACAATCTGGAGAAATAAATTAGCTGACTCTTTTATATCTCAATTAATCACAAATCGGATTGTCATTTAAAACTTTAAACATTCATGACAAAACTAAAACTTAGTTTTAAATTTAAAACTTGTTTTAAAAAAACTCCAGAGACAACAATGATGCTGCATCAACCAGGTTTTATTACTTTTCTATTCATAACACTGAACACGAAGGGAAACACATTAAAATGTCAGATATGCTTTTATGTATTTAAACTTCAATGGTCCCTAATAGCGACCAGGATTTCATGTTTATTATGAGGAAAAACTGACAACCAGTCCATTTGTTCTGTAAAACCTAGACAATTTTTTATTCCAAGACATTTTTAAATCAGACATTTAAATTATTTGATCAACACATTCTTCAATGAAAACAATCTGCACATAAAAAAATACACTGGAAAAACATCACAAGTCAGACTTGCTTTGAAGTCAATGAAGATCCATGCAGAGGAAGACAAAAAGATCAAACATCAGCACTGTTTGGTTCGCCGATTGAACCTCCCTTTAAACTGGGAAGTCAAATTTGGCAGAAAGACATTACATTAGTGTAATTAATATTTTAGTGCGATTCTTTTTTTTCCACCAGAAAAATTTAGTTAAGCTGTGATCACTTATTAATCACTCCAGATTCTGATTAATTGAGTCTCAAAAGCATCTTTATGCTTCAGTTTTACGCCTTCTCTCCAGTGTGGATTCTGGTGTGACGAGTTAATTTCGATCTTTGCCGGAAGGTTTTTCCACAGAACATGCAGGAGAACGGCTTCTCACCCGTGTGAACCCGCATGTGATACGTCAAACTGCTTTTCTGGGTGAAGCTTTTTCCACAGGTCAGACATGAGAAGGGCTTCTCAGCTGTGTGAATTCTTGAATGAATGAGTAAAATACTTTTGAAACTGAAGCTTTTTCCACAGGTGATGCACGAGAAGGGCTTCTCACCGGTGTGACCCTTCATGTGATACGCTAAGTTACCTTTCTGACTGAAGGATTTTCCACAGGTGACGCAGGAAAACGGCTTCTCACCTGTGTGAATTCTCATGTGTCTCGTTAAGTGACTGTTTTGAGGGAAAATTTTGCCACAAATTTTACAGGAGTACAGATTCTTGAATGTATGAGTTTTCAGGAAGTTGTTTTGTTTTGGTTCTTCGTCTTTTCTGGATCCAGGGTCTTCAAGATCCTTTTTCTGGTTATGTTTAGAAGCAGATTTTTCCTTATTGCAAAGAGTCATTGTTGAAGTATCAATCTCCTGCTTCAACATAAGACTCTCTTGATCCTCACTGATGTAGAGTTCCTCCTCTTCCTCTTTTATCTCCAGATGTACCAGCTCCACCTGCTCCTCTTGATCCTCTTGGTCCCGTTTCATCAGAAGAGGTTCTGGTTCCTCCTCGTCTAAACTGGTTTTCTTCTCCTGGGTAGAGGGCTGCTGGTTGTCTTTACTGCCATAATATTGAGGCAGTTCTGGATGAGAAAAAAGAAGAAAAGATTAGAAATGTGAGAGAAAGAAAGCCCAGTTCGCTTTAAAGGGAACCTGTAATGCAAGATTCACATTTTTCACATTTCTGTTCTTCCATTTGGGTCTCAACTACTTCTAGAAACAGTTTAAACTGTTTTGGCAATAGGATAATATTGTTTGATGTCTGGTGTCCCAATTGTTAAGTCCCATTAGAGGGCACTGCCCCGTTACCTAGTAACCCCAGGCAACCCAAGTTGAGATCCTGGACGTTTAGTCAGCGGTTAAACCACTGTATGTACTGTACAATTTCTGCTGGACAAGTATTTGTTGTTGATTTATCATTCAGAAAGCACTTGCTGCATTCTTGTTGGTTGTGCATGAGGCTCTACTTCTGCTTGTCTAAGATGTACGGTTGTATAATTGTGCATCTGTTTGCAAACATTTTCACATGCAAGTGTATATGTTGAGCTTGGGGACATGGCCAGCAGAAGCTTATTTGTATTTAGTGACAAAAGGCACTAAAACAGTTCATTCTTAAAGGAGCTCAAAATGGGCAGAACTGACTAGACTAAAATATTTTTATTCAAGAATAATTTTGTGCAAAAAAATAACATGTTTAGAGTAGTAGGTCACTAAAAGCTCATTGGGCCAAATATACTAAACAGTTTCCTATTTCTCCACTAGATGTCACTGAAACCGAGCTTAGAGTGAGTTAACACATTCTTGATACAATAAAAATATTTGATTGATTCACCTCCTATATATGAGTCAGAATAGAAGTAAATAGTAATAAATGAAGTTTCATTATCATAATGCAGACAGAACTAGTCTACTTGCAAAAAGACTACTTTTACTACTCTGCACAAACACAAAAGTAAACTCTTTTTCATTATCTTACCAATTTTTTCATAATTGTATATTGCATCTTAATGTGTATATTTTAATTTATTATAAGTCTATTTTTTATTGTTGTCAATTTTTTGTGTATTCATTTGTTAACTGAATTTTAGCCAAAAGGTTGTATCTTAAACTGAAGACGGTGTAACTTTGTCTAAATAATCGATACTAGAGGAAAAATTTATAAATTTTTGTGTTTGAAATGGTTTAACAAAAACGACTTTGAAATCAATAACAGAAAAATTTACTTTCCAAGGACGCTTGCATCAATTATAACGGTACCCTTGCCACTCTCAATATGGCGGACGCGATGACGTTTCGTGTCTACTGGACAACGAAGCCAATGTGGCGTCTGGCTCGTTTGTGGGCTTCGCCGTATTTTCTGGGAATGGGGGCTGGCTTGACCGCGGCGAATGGGCCCGAAGTCGCATTTACCTGGTTAAATGAAGCTGTAGAAATGTCGACTTTAAACTAAACCCATCATATGAGCTCAAATCTTCCCAACAGCACAAATAAATTAGCGCCGCTGAGTTTTTTTCCACATCTGTCGGTGTGAAGTCCAGCAGTCTGAGCTTACCATCGACCTCCTCTTCGGACTTGACGATGATTTCTTTGAACTCAGGAAATGTTTCTTCGGCGGGAGTTTCATGCTCCTTTCTTAGCGCTCTCTGAGGCTGAGCTGAATACATTTTTACTGCAGACAGTGAAATGCTCTGCCGAAAAGCACAGATGGAGTCTCCTGTCAGTCTCAGAAGCAAAGCTAACGCTGTCAGGCTCTGTTTGGATCTGCCGTGCTTCTCCCTATGACGCTCAGGGAGAAACTGTGATCTAACTTTAGTTCCGCTTAAATTTGAACTTGAAAATAACAACTGGAAATTGATTAAATATAGCTAAATGTTTTTGTAAAATTGTTAAGTGCAATATCACAGTTTTAGGTTAGCCTATTATCACAAACAGCCTGTTTGTTTCAGCTCTGATGAGGAATTTTTGGATTTCTGTAAAAAAAATTTTTTTACACTTTTGACAAACATTTTTTGAAAATCTAAAATCAGGAAGTGTCTGATACTAAAAACTTTGAATCTAATAAAAGTAAATGGTGCTTCTAATATTAGTCACTGTGCCTTGTGTGTGTTTACACTAACAAAGATAGACACTTTCTGCACAATGGGCACCATACAGTCTTTCTTATCTTTTTATGATGTGAATTTTGACCATTTGATCTGAGAATGGGTCACTTTTATGGATGCCAGAAGATACCTGGATTTCCCACAGGATTAGTCAAGGACCATTTTATCATTCAAGTATCTTGAAAGAGTTGCTGCTGATAGCGATGCTGTGGGCAGGAAAGATCTCTGGTAGCAATCAGTCTTGCAAGGCCTCTGACTGAAGGCTTTAACTTGCTAACAGCTCAATATTCAGGCAGCAGAGACGACATTCTAAAGTAACGTGTCCTTCATAACACAGTTGTTGGAGAACAGTTTCTAACCCACCAGGTTTGCTTTTGCAGCTCCTATTTACAGCACTTCCTTTGAGCTTTTAAGATGCTAATCAGCTGTTTGCAGTTGTCAAAACAACACCATGTTGCCACGGTTACATGGCAACATTTGAAGGCAATTTAACTAAAACATTAAATTTAAATCAGCAAGACAATTGTTTTGGTTTTAACTCAGAAATCAGAGTTTATGAAGTTGATTTTACAACAAGAGAAACGTTGTCTATTTGAATTGTGAGTTTTAACTTAATGCTGCAATCAAGTTAAAATAAATACTTATTTTTACTTTAGGAGGATTTAAATTTTTGTGTCAAATTCCATGAACAAAATTTCTGACCTGAAAAGTAATTTTATTAAACATAACAATAAATTCTGCCCAGAAACATTTAGTGTGAACAGGACAATAAAGTAAACATTAATAAAACACAAGAGTCAGATCAATGTTTTAACATGCCACTAAGCATTCTGGGAAATATTGCCCACTCCTGTCTTTTTCTTCTTTCAGTGAACCTAAAAACTTTAGTTAAGTTCTTGGAGGTTTGACAAAATTAATAAAAAGTTAACACACCTAACTCCTGTAAGTTTATCTTTAACAAACTCACATTTAGGTTCAAAATCTAAAACTGGCTAAATTTATTTAACTTAAAAAGTAGAAGATAGTAAATACAACTAAATGAGACTGAAATGTTTTGAAGTGGGCAAAGCATCCAAATGCACAGAGAATAATAATCTAAGCACTGAAGCTTTTTTTTTTTGTCAATGTACATTTATTGAACTTTACACAGAGAATAAACACTAAAAACAGCACTTGGGGCAAAAACATGAAACCCCCCCCCCCAGCGGGTTATACAGTGACTATCCAAAAAACAAATAACACCTAATGCAGAGGGCGCCATGATCAGTCAGAGTAGATCTGATTCTTTCATTTAAAAAAAACCCAACATGACAGATGCATCTGTGGAATCGTCACTTTTCTAGTTCAAGAGAATGAACCGATGTGCTAGAAGGGGGGAGCAGGACATGCAGTTAAATGGCAGCTTTGTGAGAGAAATATTGTTTTTTGATGCACCAAAGAGAGAAATGGGTGAACAGTGACTCTAAAAACTCCTGAATAAGCTGAAAAAATTGAAGACCAGAATTCTGTTAGAATGGGACACGATGAAAAAGTGGCAGAGTGTGTAAGGTTTACTCCATCACAAATGGTGTTTATGTGGGAGAAGATTTCTGACAGTATGGAGCCTTTCTACCATCTTAAATTTAATAAATACACATAAATGGAGGCAGATTGGATTCACTGAGGTGTTGTTCTTCAGCTATGTTTGTATACGTGTCTTTCTCCTAATGGTCTCTTATTACTGACAACGAGGAATCCTGCACTGCAAATACTGTAAAGCTGCATTTATGCATTTATGGCCGGTGAGATTTAATTTTATCTCGTCCGACCAAAGGGCGTGCTTCCAGTCAGCAGAGTATTTCTCCAGGCTGTTGTTGGCGTTCTTCAGTCTGGCATGACTTCCCTGCAGAAATTGAGTGTTTCTTTAGTAATGGTCGTCTAGCCTGGTTTGGGTTTAAAAATTTAGTAAAGGAGGCGGTTGAAAGGAGAGATGGATGGATTATTCGCTCAGATTAATATCACTTGGGAAAGTTTCTAAAAAAAAAGTTACGTTCACAATTGGAACATTGTTATTTTGATCAAACTGTTAAAGACTGTTTGCAAAATCAAATCTATGAAATGTTTTTTTTAATCCATCTTCAATGAGGCCTAGATTTTATGAAAGGAAAGAAAAAGGTTGTCACTGTAATAAAAAAAAGGCCAACATTGACTACATCTAAGTTAATGAATTGTGATTCATATACTTTCATTCATACAACTCTAACAGAACTGCTGTGGAGATGGAAAATAACAATCTAGCTCTTACAGTGATGTTTTTTCCTTTTTGTTAGACTTTCCTCTCTACGGGTACAAAAGTCCTCTGGACTGAAGTATTTTTATAACTGCATGCTACTTATGTTGAAATTGTGACTTACTGTAAAGTATTTTTCATTCTTTGTTATGGTTTTTATGTTTTTATATTCAATTGTTCTGTGAGCCTGTGAATTTGTAGACGTTGGACAGAAATGTCCCCATTGTGGGACAGTAAAGAATATTTCTATTCTTAGATTCTAACTAAATTTTAATGTGGGACCAAAATAAAAAAGGTTCGAGTTGATGATTTCCTTTAGTAAGAGCATTTAATCAACATAGACGGGACTTTAGAAAGCCTGCCAATCCACTACTAGCAGAACTAATTTCTAGCACGTTTAGGATTGTAAAGGTTTAGGTGGCAATAAATGAGGTTTACAGACAAATACAAGACTTTCATGAACAACCAGAAGTGTTAAATCCATACATGCAAACATTCACATTTATTAACTGTCTTAGAGTCTTTTCATTGGTTCTCATCCTGTTCTCCACCTGTGATGCAGCAGCAGCAAATTAAGTTTTTCTGTACCCACAATGCAATACTGTTCCACAGCAACAGTTTAAAATCTTCTTGATGTGCTGTGTGCTTTCTGACCAGTTAACTAGGTAAAATCAGCATTAGCGTTAGCAATACTCAACAACTATAAAACTGAAATTATGAGGGGGAATGTCTGTTCTAAGTGCCACCGTACAGGTTGACGTGTAGCGACACATTTCACCAATATAGGGCGACATACTCCATGTCATGACATTAACACATGGTGGGTATCAACATGATTGAATTTAGTATTTTAGCATTAGCTTTGACTAAATACAGTGTTGGTCTAGTGCTTTAGTGTTAGCAGAAATGTTTATGATAAGTGCTACAGTGTTAGCACAGCTAACTTTTAAGTTAGCTGTGTCACTCACCTCTGTTCTACAAATAACATGCTATCCAACGTTAAATAATCACACTTAAAACAATAAAACCTTAATAGAAAGTAAAGTACATAGTGGGTATATTTTCTATAAATATACATATATTTCTTTTTAAATGTTTAAAAGGTAAAATAACAGGTTATAAATATAAGATTTGTTATATTATTTACTTTTGAATTAACTGAAAGTTTTACTCTTTTTTTTAACTTGCAAGATCAATTATTTTCACAAGTGCCCAAGAAGTGCAGCTTAATAAACTACAGACTATGTGATTTCTCAGGTTAAACATTTTCTCGTGTGTGAGTCCCCATGTGAAACTTCAAACTATGCCTGCCACTGAAACACTTTCCACAGGTCTGACAGGAGAAAGGTTTCTCCCCTGTGTGGGTTCTCATGTGATCTGTCAGGTGGCTGCGCCGCGAGAAGTACTTCCCACACACTTCGCATGGATAGGGTTTCTCTCCTGAATGCGTTCTCATGTGAACAGTCAGTAGGCTACTCCGAGAGAAGGACTTACCGCATAGCCCACATGGATACGGCTTCTCACCTGTGTGAATCCTCATGTGGACATTTAAGGCACTGTTATGGGTGAAATGTTTCCCGCAGGTGAGACACGGGAATGTCTCGCCTGTGTGAGTGATCATGTGGACGTTTAGGTGGCAGCTCCGGGAGAAGCGTTTCCCGCACACCCCGCAGGGATACGGCTTTTCACCCGTGTGGGTTCTCATGTGGACGGTTAAGGCGCTGCTTTGAGTGAAGCTTTTCCCACATGACAGACATGGGTAAGGCTTCTCACCCGTGTGTATTCTCATGTGAGCAGTCAGGCTGATCTGCCTGGTAAAACCTTTCCCACAGGTCACACACGAGAAAGGTTTCTCACCAGTGTGTGTTCTCATGTGACGAGTTAAATCCCCGCTGTCGTTGAAACCTTTACCGCACACTTCGCATGGATAAGGTCGCTCGCCTGTGTGAGCTCTCATGTGACGGGTCAGGTTACATCTCTGAGTGAACGTTTTTCCACAGGTCAGACACGTGAACGCCTTCTCACCTGTGTGAGTTCTCATGTGATCATTTAAGTAACTACTGAGTGTGAAATATTTATCACAAACGTCACAGGAATACAGGTTCTCGTTCCGGCTTGAGTCGGAGTCTTCAGGATTGCTTCCTTCATGGTTTTGGTTCTCAGCTTCTGGAGAGTACTGGGAGTCGGGTCCATTCATGATTGGTTCTGGCTCAATACAGTCTCTTTCCTCAAAGGAATTAGCCTCCAGCTTCAGTGGAACCTTCTCCTCATCCTGACCAATGCACATTTCCATCTCTTCCACTTTCACCTGCAAGATTTCCAGTTCCTCTGGTTCTGGTTTCATGTGTTGATTCTTTCGCTCCACATGGTTCTGCGATCTGTGCAGGGCCTCTTGTTTCACCTTGTGTTCCTTTTTGACCTGCACAACTTGTAGTTCCACCTGTTCTTCCTTAATCTCTTGATGTTGTAGTGCCATCTGGTTCTCAGTTACATTCAGAAGTTCCTGCTTCTTCTTGCCGTCTGTCATCTGCAGCGGTTTCAGTTCATCTCTTTCTTCTTTAATCTGAACAATTTCTTGTTTCTCCTGGTTCACATTAGAGCTCCCATCCTGATGATCTGTGAAATTCTGCCGCAGACGATCTGGACAGGCAAACAAACAAAGGAACAATGTTACAGAAAGCTGTGTGATCTACAGATTACAAATGTGAATTTTACATTTTCGATTTAATTACTATCCATACAGTTGATTCATATTTTAATCTATTGACTGAAGATTTTTTAAGGATTATTTTAAAAAAATACATCTAAAAAAACCTAAAAATTTGACTGCAACATTTTGAAAAAGATGCCACAAAATCAGTAATTTTAGGCAGCGACAAACACAAAAAACATACTGGAGGGACGGATTATTACAAGGAAAGCAGCTGCAGAATACAACTCCTCCATCTTGATCACAGGTGTCAAACTGAAGGCCCATGGGCCAAATCCGGCCCGCCATAAGTATTTATGTGGCCCTCCAAACTCTAAAAAAATCACATAAATTGAACATTAAGATAAAAGTTTTGTGCTTAGGTAGTATTTTGTATAGAACCAAATTATTAATGTGAAAAGATATTCAAAAATTGTCACATTTTAAGAAATCCTAATTGATCACAGAAAGAACTTTAATGTTTTCACTGCAAAACATAAAATCTTGCTCAGTGAAATAAGACAAACTTAACTTAAAAGTAACTTTTCAGCAAGATATACTGGCTGGCTTTAAGTAAATAATTTCTTAGTATAGATAAAAAAGTATTTGTTCCATTGGCAGATTAATTAACCTGTAACAGGGAGAAAATATTTTTAAATAATCAGCCAGTGGAACTAATACTCTGCTGACTTAAAGCAAGCTCATATTTCCTGCTAAAATGTTATTTGTAAATTATTTTTGCATTATTTCAAGTGTACTAAGATTTTCATTATAAACTAAACTAAAAACACCTGGAAAGAGTTTGTGTTTTTGCACTGTTAGAGCTTTATTAATGGGTATCTTTTATTATTGCAGTCTGCCACAACCGAAATTCATAATGTTAATGTGACTTGAAATAAAATGTTTAACATTCCTTATCTAGATTAATAAAATAGAGGTAATCATTTCTACAATGACAAGCTCATCAGGAAGGACAGCTGTGTGCTTGACCCAGTGCAGGGGGAGACAGGAGGATTCTGGCTAAAATAACATCACTAATCGCATCTTTAATGTAGTTCGAATTAGTTTTCCATCTATAATCTTCAAATCTCTGTTTCATTCATTCGATAGTGGCTGCTGCCTGCGACCAGGAGGTTACGCAATAGCTCAGGTCAGACACAATCACAGCCTGGATATAAACATTAGCAGCAAGAAACAACAGCACCATATATATGCATTTAGTGCTTCTTTCCATCAGCTGTTAGAGTCTAACCATTTCTGCTTTCAACAAACTCAATAAGTATTTACATCTTTTTTTTAATTACCATTTATTTTATTCTGTTTTAATACCCGGAAGAGGTGGGTAAAGTACCCAAACATTGTACTCAAGTAAAGAGTAGTTTCCAAACAGTGAAGGGTTTCTCTATTTCTGTTCTATTCTGTCTGCTGACTTTCACTCCACTATTTATAATAATCTATAAATAAACACAACAACCTGCAAAGCGCGTTTAAAACAGTTTTATCTAATCTGTTAACGCAGAAGGTGTCCAACCTGCTCCGTTTCGGGTTGTTTGGGATCTTCTGTTCAGATCCAGCAGCCTGTCACCTGAATCCATGTCTTCTTCTTCGGTCGCTTTTTGTTAAATCTTTAAGAGGCCGAACTGAATATATTGTTGTTGTAAACATTCACATCGCCGTCATTCTACGGCTGAAATGGTTTAATTCTGCTCACAGACGGGAATCCGATCTATTTCGCTGCTATCAATGACCCGTTGTCTCATTGTGGCGCTCCGGGGGAAAACTGGAACCCGACTTTTCGTTCCGCTTCCAGTTTATCTTAACAGGGGAAGTAAAAGCAGTCTCTGAATTTAATTATTGTTGCATACGTCATTCGCAAAATCCTTGTGAACGTTGTCTGGAAGAAATAAGCAATAATAATCAATATTTTTTTAATCATAAACTGTAATTAAGATCGACAGCAAAACCTCTAACAATAAATTAATGCATACATATCCACACAAGTACTTGTTTTAAAAGCATTGCTTCATAAAGTTTTAGTGCATGAACAATTCAGTAAAATATGACATATTTGGTATGTATACTTAATATAGCGTTTCAAATATCAGATTAATAAGAAAAAATGACTTTTTACAATATATATTTTTACAAATATACTTTCTTGTCCATTTTTCTTACACATTTGTTAGTTATCTGCATTTAGTTATATTTAGTTTGAAAACAAATACTACTTTTCTCTAAGTAATAATCTACATATCACTCAGAAATAATTCAATCATCTGAAAAGAGTGAGTAGAGTTTAGTAAACTCATTTTACTCAATCTTGAGAACATTTTAATAAAAAGTTATTTTATGTATTTATTTGACCAGGTAATTATTATTATTAGTTTTTTTTTTATCATTAATTTCTTCGTCAAGCAATAGTAATTCCAGAATCTGGGATTTTTGGAGAACTTTTGACATGGACTTCGTCATACATTACACAAAATTTATATTCACCTAGTGAGAACTAGCATGATAAAAGTAATGACTCTAATTAGGTCTAAAACCTATTCTATTTTTTTTTATCTCTTTTGAAAATTTAACAAGGAACACGTTCTTTTTTTAAGTACATTTTGACACAATGAACTGAGCAGAAAAGAGAAAATTCTGAATATATACAAGAATAATCATACAAAACTACATAGTGTGATGAAAATAAAGCAGCAAATATAAAAAATACAAAAGGAATTTTAAATCTTAACTTAAGATATTAACATATCTGTATAAAATAATTTTTGTTGTAACTTTTAAACACTTCCTTAAATAAAATCTTTAAAATGTTTAAAATTTGTGTGATGTTCAAGAAGCAATATTTATGAATAAAATGAATTTTCTATAATAATGAAATTATTACCATAATTTGACTCTTTATCCCTTGTTAGAACACCAATTTTTTTAATTAAAACTTAATAATGGAATAAATAGATTTATTTTTCAATATCTGTTTCAGTATTTTGAGCTTTTCTGCTCAGTTCCTGCATCTGACCAGAGGAGGGCGCCAGAAATAAACCATTCCTCGACTTCCGTCGCGTAACCTCTGAACCCGGAAGTTTCCCACGTGGTTCAATGGAGGCGAGCAGAGGAAACGTGCAGAAAGCCGAACAGAGAGCCGGGATGAAGAAAACAGAGAAAACGAACAAAAAGAGGAGTAAACAGGACGACGAGGAAGAGGAGGAAGATGAGGTGAGACTCCCAGTGACAGGCAGCAGGAGGAAGAGCAAGCGAACTGGGTGAAGTGGTCAGGAACTGGTGGCTAGCTGCTAGCATGCTAACACACAGAAAGCGAAGCAAAACAGTTGAGGGATTGTTTGAGGTTGAAGAAAAGGAGTCAGTTTCCTGTTCTGATTTTGTCAGATTGGAGTCTTGGACCTTGACCTTTAACCTTTACCCTTACAGAGTTTATTAAAGTTATACAGGGACGCTACTGTAAGAGACGACAGCCCACATTTATTCCCCCAACATCAGATAAGACGGTTTTGCACAAGTTACAGATAAAATACACAATATTTCTAATAAAACATAATAAAAAATTACCCGAACTTTATACAATATTATTAATTTGAGCTACATGTACAGTACCCAGAAGTTGCCCTTCAGTAAGAGTTTAAAAAATGTATTTTGGATAATCCACTTGAATACTGAGTAACCGACTGCAACAGGTTGAAACCTCAAGAGGACAAAACAAAGCATGTTATCATCTTGCTTTCTCTCGCTCTTCTGCAGCCTGAAGGAACCACAGACATTATTTAAATGTTTAATAACAAGTCTCTCACCTCTGGCTTCATTTTTAGCACATCATTGATACTAAATGTTACTAACTTTAATTCCTTCCTTCATTAATAACTTTGTAGTAAATATGGTGCTTTCAGTGATCTGAAAAAAGTTGGATTTTAGGGTTTCTTGGTGATTTTTTTTAAACATGTCCGACCCTTTAAGATGTTGACATTTCCTCTTAGAGTTTGGTGTTGAATGTCTGTTTGCTCCTCAGCTCTTCAATTTGAACAGCAAATCCTTGGAAGAAGATGATGAAGATTTATCAGACAGCGAGGAGAGCGTCTACTCAGGACTGCAGGATTCTGGGAGTGACTCTGACGAAGAGGAAGAGGAGGAAGAAGAGGGAGGATCAGATGATGAGGATGAACAGGACCAGAATGAAAAAGTACAAAGTTCTTTGGCAGATAAATTAACTTATGGGAAAAATGTCTTTTTAGTAAATCTAGTACAGTTTCATCAATGATAAGGACTTATTTAGTTTAAACAAACCTCTATAACTTACTGAAAAGTTACTATTTACTCTAGAAATTAGACAATTACTTGTTAATATTGTGTATTTTTGCTGTGTATGAAACAAATGATGTTTTCAATATTAGATGCAATTAAAAAACAGTTTTTAGTTGTTTATTTATTGAATAATTACATAACAAAGTGTATTTTTTATAACCATTTTGTTACTACACTGGAAAATATTGATTGAAAAGTTTTATTTATTTTAAAATAATAATAATGTGTTAGTTATTTACCATTATATGACTAGAAAATGGCCTGAAAAGACTATATCACATTAGCAGCTCTAAATGAGTCTTAGTCAGTAGGACTAAGGGGAAATTTTGCTGTTTAGATTGTAAAATTTTCAGACCCCTGATGAACATGATTTCTGACTGGCTGGCAGAGACTCACCTGTTCTGCTCACCTGATGATCTGCTGTGATACTTTTCAGTCGACTGTGAAGAAGGAAGCAGCAGATGAAGAAAAGGAAGTGAAGAAGGAAGACGAATACGACCATGACACGTCAGACGAGGAGGTGGGACGAGTTTTTGAAAATCAGACGCTCTGTGTTCTCGAGAGTTTCCGTTTTCATGATCTACCAGATACTCTCAAGTTAATTAAACTTTCTTTAATAACAAGATTAGCACAAACATAATGAAGCAGTTTTATTGCTTATAAATTAATTTTTTTATTCTTATGAAAATTAGGGACGAAATGATTAATCAGCTTCATTGTGATTAATTGACTATTGAATTAATTGTTGACTAATTTAGTAATCAAGTAATCGCTAACTGGTGCATACAGGTTCAAATTGGAAAATTTTCTGACTTGCTACAAATCATCAAGCATTCGTTAAAGCAGTGGTGGGCAACTCCAGGCCTCGAGGTCTCCTGCAACTTTCAGATGCATCTCTTCTTTAACACACCGCAGTCAAATAATGAGCAGAACTCTGGAGAACCTGACTGTTTCACCTGAGGTGATTCTGCTGTTGGACTCAAGTGTTGGACCAAGGAGACGTCTAAGAGTTGCAGGACACCGGACCTGGAGGACCAGGATTGTCCAGCCCTGCTCTGAAGGAATGCCACACTGTTGCACTCTGAAATGCCTTGCTGCTGAAATGTGATATACAAATAAAATTGGATTTGATTTGCATTTTGGACAATAAAATGTTTATTTTATTTAACAAGTGAATTTGATGACTCTATTTGCATCTTTAAATATACTTATAATATTTTGTAAAATTGCATAAATGGTTAAAAGAGAAATGCGCAGAAGGGGCCAAATTTTTAAATTGGCCCCTTGATTAAATTGTCTGTAGTTTATTACTAAAATAATTGTTAGTTCCAGCCCTAAAAAAACCCCTATCTAAATAGGGGACACATTTCTGTGACACACACATAAAATTTTTTGTTGTGAAGATGTCACAGCTGCAGAAAAGGTTAGGTTTGAAGTTCCTTCCTGCGCCTCGTCATCATTTAATCCAGGATTCGTACAGGTGCTTGAAATCCTTTAAAGTCCTTGAATTTCAGTCGTGTGTTTTTAATGTTTGGGAAATGTTTGATGTTCAAGTTTTTATGTGTGTAATTTAAATAAAGGTTAGATTATTTTTTTATACATTAAAGTTATTTATGGTGTCACATAATTATGAATTGAAATTGTCTTTAATGTATTTGGTTTTTTTATTTCCAAAGTGTAGTGCTGGAAATTTTTGAAAACTCACCTTGAAAATGCATGAAACATGCTTGAATTTTACTGTGTCCTAACGCTGTGACTCGACCTGCAGGACATCAGGAACACGGTGGGAAACATCCCCATGGAGTGGTACAAAGACTTCCCTCACGTCGGCTACGATTTAGACGGGAAGAAAATCTTCAAGCCGATCAGGAACAAGGACGAGCTTGATGACTTCCTGGAGAAAATGGAGAATCCCGACTACTGGTAGGAACAGGAAGGATGAAAACTGTCTGTTTTCCTCGTAGTTTCAGACAGGAAGTCATGATGATGTTATGATGTTTTCTAAACAGGAAAACGGTTCACGACAAGAAGACGGCAAGCGACATCGTGCTGTCGGACGAGCAGATCGAGTTGGTGAACCGTCTGCAGAAAGGCCAGTTTGGAGACGTTAACTTCAACGAGTATGAGGTATTTATGTTTGTCTACTTCAAACTGACATTTTAAAAATAAATAAAACCAAAACCAGTAGGACAAGAGGAAACATGCGCAAACACAAAAATAACAAAAATAATTAACTTACCTAAACTTCTCTGTTTGTAAAGGAGGAAGAAGTGAGTTTAACTCAGTTCAATGAAATGTATCACTTACTGAGACTATTTCTGTAACTGATACAGAAATAGAGAAACAATACCTTCGTTTTGTCGTTCATGAAGATTCATAAAGTGAAAGCAACAAAATGTTTCCTGTTTATTTTTCTAAAACAAATCTCCAAGGCATACTTTAATTTTTAATGAACATTTAACTGGAACTGGAAGACATTTAAATATCCAAAGTAAATAAAAAAAAACAACAGAAACATCAAATAAAATGCATAAGAAAGTCTGTAAACATAATTGTCCTTCAAAATAAAAGGGACTGGTTGAGACCAAAAAAATAAAACAAAATGAAAATTTTTATCATCCAGTTTTTGATAGAGAAAAAAAGAGACTTAATAAATTCTGGCAATGGAAATTATTCACTTGTTTTAATTTAAAATGCTATTGATTTTGACAGGCCTTGCGCTATACTTACATAATCTAAGTTTCATAAGAAACGAATAAAAATAATCTAATATATATTTGTGTGTCCGTGTCTTCACTGCAGATTGTTAGTAATTTAGTTTGTAAGTTTTGTGAGATTTCTGTTGACTGTCAGTTCTGCTTCATCCTCAGCCCACAGTGGAGTTCTTCAGTAATGAAGTCATGATTCATCCAGTCACAAACAGACCTGCAGACAAGCGCAGCTTCATCCCTTCACTCATCGAAAAGGAGAAGGTAAAAACCACCAAAACACAAAATACTTTTATCACCTTCTCACGTCTCTAAATGTTTGAATTCCCCTTCCTGCAGGTCTCTAAACTGGTTCACGCCATCAAAATGGGTTGGATCAAACCTCGGCGGGTTCAGGACGACAGCAGGGGCCGATTCTACGACCTGTGGGCCAATGAGGACACGTCCATTCTGGCCAAGCACAAAATGCACCTGCCGGCTCCTAAGATCCCTCTGCCAGGTCATGAGGAATCCTACAACCCTCCGCCGGAGTTCATGTTCACAGACGAGGAGGTTAGTCTCCTGCAATCAACAGTAAATCAATTAATCCCAAACCAGGAAGTTGGAGCATCATCCAGCTCTGAAGTCCTTCCACTGTCTCTCTGTAGCTCAGAGAATAGGCTTTAGGATTCTGTTAGTTTATAAATCACTGAACGGCTCGGCACCGCAACACATTAAAGATCTGCTGCTGTTGTATCAACCTTCCAGACCCTTCAGGTCTTCTGGTTCTGATTCTGTTCTGCATCCCCAGAACCAGAACTGAACATGGAGAAGCAGAATTCAGCTTCTACTTACCACAAATCTGGAACAAACAAACAAACAGCCGAAACACTGAGATCCTATAAATCTGAACTAAAAACCCTCCTGTTTAGTTGCTTTTGTAAGTGGAACATTGACCAACGTATTTGACAATTTTGATTATGGCGATTATTACAAAATGTGATATTTATTGTTTCACAATTGGTGACTGATGTTTTAATCTGCCTTGTTTCTGAATTGTCCTGTATGAAAAAGGCTTACTTATGGTCTGTTTCTTCCTCTCTCTGTTCCCAGAAAGCTCTCTGGGAGCAGCAGGATCCCTCTGACCGCAAGCTGCCGTTTATCCCCAAAAAGTATCCCAGCCTCCGTCAGGTTCCAGCGTTCTCTCGGTTCATCCACGAGAGGTTTGAGCGCTGCCTCGACCTCTACCTGTGTCCCCGACAGAGGAAGATGAGGGTGACCACCTGTTCGTTACTCCTCCGTCCAGCAGGTGGAGCCGGTTTGTGACGTTAACGATTCCTCGTCTTCCTGCAGGTGAACGTCAACCCAGAAGATCTGATTCCCAAACTTCCCAAACCGAAGGACCTGCAGCCGTTTCCAACAACCCAGGCTCTGGTAAAATAAAAACAAAACTTAAAAGATGCAAAAATTAGATGCTAGATCTAATCGTTTCAGCTCTTAAAAACTAGAGCTGAAACGATTAATCATGATCAATCCATCATTGAAATCATTATCTACTAATTTAGTGATAAATTAAACATTAACAGGTGATTAAAAAAAGGCTGTTGTTGAAAAAAGCAACAAACTTTAAGCAGTAATAAACAAGAAATGTACAAAAATACAAACATTTATTTAAAATAATAAGAAAACAGTCTATAAATATGTTTTCTACTCAAATCTCCTTATTTATTTTATTTAAAAAAGAATTGAATTTAGATTTTTTTTTTCATGTACTTCTCATATTGCATTAACAATCAATAAAATGTTCAGTTTTTTTTATCTGACGAATTCATCGTCTGAATAATCAGTAGAACAATCAATAAGTACAAGTTGCAGGTTTTAACTTGCCGTGTTTCTGTGTCCAGGTGTATCGAGGTCACAGCGGCCTGGTTCGCTCCATCAGCGTCTCTCCATCAGGACAGTGGCTCGTTTCAGGTAAAAACTCCTGTCAAACAAAATCATGCAGCCTCAAGATTAAAACCTTCATATTGTCTGTGGCATCTAGTATTATTTGGGTTTTGGTGCATTTGTATTTACTTTATTTTATTTGTGTAGAACAGACAATAAAATGTAACAACAGAAATAAAACAATGAGACAAATTGAAGTCCAATTTTACAGGTTAAAATATGAAAGATCTTGTGATTTCCTGTCTCTCTCAAACATCTCAACATCTAAGTTTACCTTCACCAGATAAATCCTTGAAGCATTCTGACATTAAATGATCCAAACTTTTGGTAAAATCCATCACTTTTTAATCAAATTAAAATGTGTATGTTGACTAAACAATATTAGTGAATAAAGTCACTGGTTTGCTGTCTGCAGGCAGTGATGACGGCTCGGTCCGGCTCTGGGAGGTGTGTTCGTCTCGCTGCCTGAAGACGGTCCTGGTGGCCGGCGCCGTGAAGAGCGTCGCCTGGAACCCGAACCCGTCGCTCTGCCTCGTGGCTGTCGCTGTGTAAGTGTCTCTGTTTTCAGAACGTGAAAACGCTCCGTCTGATCCCCTCCATGTCTCACTGGAGCTCGATAATGTGGCTGGAAAAAGTAGCACGGTGCAAGTGCTTCGTGTCAGTAGATATTGATAATTATTGATTATTTTTTGTTTTAAATATCTGAAATGCAGTCAAACCATTGATGTGACCTTTCCTGTTTTATCCAGTTTTCACTCCATGTTGTTTATTTTTAAGCAGATTTGCGGCGCAGTGGCAAAACCTTAAACTGCTGCTGCGTCAGTTACTCAGCAGATTGTTGCTAGGTAACCAAGGAATGAGTGAGTTGCTAGGTAACCACAGAGAAAGTGACTCAGTTGATTCCACCAACTTTGCTTTGCTGGCAGTGAGAAGTTAAGCAGCTAAAACCTTTCCTCTGCCCAGAATGCAGTGGGGTTCTGATTGAAATCAGTGAAATTATAGAATAATCTGTCAGACGTTGAGTATGGCGATTTTGTTATTGATTTATTGTCCAGCCCTATGTCTCACATCTTGTTCTCGTTGGTTTTTTTAGGGACTCTGCAGTGCTGATCTTGTCTCCAGCTCTGGCTGATAAACAGGTCATCTCATCGTCGGAGAGGCTTCTCTCTGCCCAGCAGGAGGAAGAGCCCTCCGAAGGGTCTCAGCCTGTAGTTTGGTCAGAAACCGAGGGGGAGGAGCTAAATCAGGGCATCCGCCTAAAAATCAAACATCCCAAGGTGAGATAATCCCCCTGAGTAGATTTAAAACCACTATTTAAAGCTGCAGTATGTCACATTGTGATGACAGTATGGTATGAGATTGATGATCCGTGAAAAAAAAATCAAGCTCCTCTGCTGTCTCTAGCAGCCAATCAGAGACAGGAGGCGGGTTTCATATGAATGCTAAGACTGGTTAGCATAGCCACCTTTAACAGCAGAAAAAGTTGTTTCTTCACATTAACTACCAAGTACATGAGATTGATTGACAGCACTAAGCCCCTCCTCCTGCCACTGATTGGTTGTTTTTGGTTTGGAAGGAAATTGATGATCTGTCTTATATTAAACTGACAACATACAAACATTTTAAATAAATATGTAAAAAACAATAACATATTTTTAAAATAAAAGTTCCGTATTGCAGCTTTAAAGGAAACTAACGGAGCGAATCCGTCTCCTCAGGCTGTGCACCAGGTGACGTGGCACAGTAAAGGAGACTACCTGGCGTCGGTGATGCCGGACCACTCCAGCCACCTGCAGGTGTTCATCCACCAGCTGAGCCGTCGGCGGAGCCAGAACCCCTTCAGGAGGAACAAAGGTCTGGTCCAGGCCGTGTCCTTCCACCCCATCAGGCCCTACTTCTTCGTGGCGACGCAGCGGTCAGTCCGGATTTACAACCTGGTGAAACAGGAAATGACCAAGAAGCTCCAGGCCAACTCCAAGTGGATCTCCAGCATCGCTGTTCACTCTGGAGGTAAGTGGACGGGTTCTGTTCAGTCCAGTCTTTGTGTCACTGCTGGGGGCGGAGCCTGAGTCTCACCTGTCTGTCTGCAGGTGATCATGTGATCTGTGGGAGCTACGACTGCAGGCTGAGCTGGTTCGACCTCGACCTTTCAACGAAACCGTACAAGATGCTGCGGTACGTTATTATCGCTTATGATTTAGGTATTAATGAACAAATTCATCTAAATAATTTAAGGTTTTTTATTTTGAGGGACTTGTGACTTAACTATATATAATATTATTTTAGCTCAAAAATTCACTTAATAAATGAAACTCCTTCATTGAACACACTGACATATTTAAGGTTTTTACTAAAACATCTTTTTCCATAAATGATCAATCGTGCAATAAAGGATCAGAATAAGATGGAATTCATTACAATTTGCACACAGATACATTATAGGATAATCACAAAGCAAATGATGGGATTTGACTGCATATAAAACCTACAGAAAGGCTAGTTTTATTTAGTGCACTGCTATATTTATATCTTTGCTGCTGATGTTTTCTGAATTTGTACCCTTATTTTAACACAAAAACATGGTGGGGCAGCTGGTGGACTTCCCTAGCAACACTGGGATTAGCCAGTCTGGGGAAACCCTGAATATATTACCATACGCAAGAAATATATATGTAGAAATTTGACTGTTTGGAATGATTGAAATGTAGGTTTTATATTTCCTTTTGGTGTTTTTGTGTATGCTGAATGTTTTGGTTTCTTCCTGTCCGTCAGACATCATAAGAAGGCGGTGAGGAGTGTAGCGTACCACAGAGGTTACCCGCTGTTCGCCTCAGCGTCAGACGACGGATCAGTCATCGTCTGCCACGGAACCGTCTACAAGTAAAACCTCCGCCCGTTCGCCTGCCACACACCGGTTTTAAGGATCAAAGTGTTTCAGAGCCACACACCTTAAGCGATCTCTTCCAGCAACCCGCTGATTCCCGTAGTTCTCCGGGGTCATGCGATCACTCATGACCTCGGCGTCCTGGACGTGACCTTTCACCCCACGCAGCCCTGGGTGTTCTCGTCCGGCGCCGACGCCACCATCAGACTCTTCACCTGAGAACCGGCGCTTTATGACGGTGACGAGGATCTCTGACGCCCTGTTGTATCCTAGCAACCAGCTCTGACTGGTTGCTAGGATACCTAGGGTATCCTAGCAACCAGGTGCTAGGTGACTGGTTGCTAGGATACAACAGTGAGGAGGTTCTTTCCTGTAGTTTTTATGTTCGTTTGTACTCAATAAAATATAACATTCTTACTTTTCATGTTCACTTGTGTTTTAATCTGCAGGAACATCTGTTGAACCTCTGAAACAGATTTAGTGGGATTTAAAACAGATCAGAACCAATCCGCCATTTTGTTTTATTTAACTGCTCAATTCTGATCCTTATTGGAAAAAATCAGTTTACTGCCATCAAATGAAAATCATTCAACAAAAAGAAACCACATTTATTTGGGGTCTTTATTTGACAATTTAGTGCAGAAAACTGTTCAGTTATTGACATCAATATTTAACATCCTGTGTTATAATAGTTTGGTGATTCGGATTTTATTCTGTTTTGTTTGACTAAAGGCAGCTTTAAAAAAAATCATGGAAAATAGAGTTCAGATCCCTGTTTATATTTACAGTATTATATGTACTTTTTGGATCGCTTTATCACATGGTGTATCAGAACATGCTCATTTAAGAGAAATGTTGATATTAAAATCTAAAAATACGAATAAAAAGATTTCTCTTTAAAAAATTACAACTGATTTTTTGTAGTAAAATGTTTTTTTGTTAACTGAGGAAATAAATGCTTCTGGATTGTAAAGATTGCAGACTTCTATTGGGAGCTTTTAGTTTGAAAGCTTTTTGTGAAGTCGCAGCTTGTTTCCGGCGGACCTTTTTTGGTGTGACACTAGATCATGACGACAGTACACAGAATCATACCGATCCGCGAAAACTGTGTTTACACCAGCTGTTATTGGTAAATATGACTACAACAACAGCTACTATTTGAAAATAGGTCACTTGCATGTTGGTGTTGTTGATTGTGGTTTATACTAACGCAGTTTGGGGGATTGATTCTTAAATGTAAATACGTATAAAGGACAAAAACAAGAGTGTGCTTTAAATAAAGACAAATCGATTAATATCCGAGCTGTAGACAACTTCTTTTGTAATGTAATATTTCTAATCAAGTCTAACAAACTGTTGCTTTCTGTATCTTGGTGTATTTTTCCCGCCTTTTATGTTTATTTAAAAACTTGTCGATCTGCGTCCTGTATGTGTCATTATTTCATTAACCTGGATTTTCTGTTGATTTTAGTGTTTTCTGTTCTTGTTTTGCAGTGAAGAAAATGTGTGGAAGCTGTGTGAATTTGTTCAGAAAGAGAAAACTGCTCCACTGGACCAGATATTTGTCGTTTTTATCTCCAATGAGAAACGGATGGTGAGAAGCTGGGGATGAATATGGACCTCTAAACGTACTGAATGTAGATTCCTTATAAGCCAGTTAGTGAAATGAATAAGACGTAATGATTTGAAGACTTTCTGTTGATATTTTTAACATACTTTCGTCCCTCGTAAGAAGTATTGAGACCAGTTTTTTATATTTTTACTTTTACTAACATGACTGTGAAGGAAAAGCTTATGTATTTTTTAAAATGCTAATAAAAATCTGAAACCTGTGATGCAGATTGTAGAACCACCATCTGCAGGAGACAGTTCCTTTTTATACTGAAAAACATCACAATTGAAGCTGAGTGTAAATATTTTTCCAAGCCATCTTCAAAACAAAAACCTCTAAATTTTATATAAATAAAGAAACAGATGTTGACCAAGGTGCTGTACTATTGATTCAATTAAATAAAGCAAGACATCTATAAGAATAAGAAAAATGAACAGCTCTGGAAAAAAATGAATAGTCCACATCACTGAACCCCATTGAAAACCTCCTGGTTATTCCACCAAATACTGATTTCTGAACTCTTCCTGAGTTAAAACATTAGCGTTGTCGTTTCAAAATTAATGTGAACTTGTTTTCCTTGCACTATTTGAGGTATGCGTCTTTTTCATTATGTTGATCTTTTCTCATTTACTGCAAATTGTGGCCTTTTAATTTTCCAGAGCTCTATGGTGAAAAGAATGGTCAAAATGAAATACAAATATTGTCCATATCTATCATTTTAAAAGAAACTGAAACTGAATGAAATGCCAAAGAACAAAGATAGGTCTTAAGCAAAGATGTGCACATTTCCACAGTCTCAGTGGTAAACATCAAACTTTTAGAGCAGCTGATTTTCCTCTTAAGCTGATGATGTTCTGTTTTCCCTCAGATTCCTCTGTGGAAGCAGAAATCCGGACATGGCGACCAGCATGTGATCTGGGTCTGTTGTTTCCTCCACATGTTCATCCCTGATTGCATTGATGCTGTTTTGTTTTGGCGTCATTAACGGGGCCGCTGCGTGTTTCAGGACTACCACGTGATCCTGCTGCAGGTGCGCCCTCAGTCGGACTCTCTGGTTTACGATCTGGACTCTGTGTTGTCGTTTCCCTGCAGCCTGCAGCTCTATGGAGCCATGGCCTTCCAATCGGACCGCCACATCCGACCCGAGTACCACAGGTAACCTGTGTATTACTATCTATTTGTTTTTGTTAAATGTTTGCGTAAAATCTAATGTTTTAGATTAGGCGCTTCTTGGGCAGCTAAGTGGGTCATAACAGTCAAATATTGCTTTGATATGTTAACGAGGCGCTGTTTTTCAATGTCAAAGTTTCTTTGCAAATTGTTTATGTAATGATTCTAATTATTGCTCGAATATAAGTAAGGATTACCTTTGCCCAATTCCCCCAAATAGCATTAGATTCTGACCGCGGACACCCTTTGCTAACCCACAGACAATGCTAATGTGTAAAGAAACATTAATTTTTAGAATGTTGTCCCTCGGCTTTCATTTAATATTTAATAATAATACATTTGTTTAGCATAAATGCTGATTAATATTTTCAAAAAAAATCAGTAGCTTTGATCTTTTTATTTTCAAAAACTTTCATTTTGTTTTGCTTTTGCTAAGCTAGCTTGATGAGCAAAGCAGCTTTATTAATCTAACTGGTAGTCAATCAGAAAGATTAGCACGGTAAATGACATTTCAGTGCATTGTTTTAACATATTTTATGCAATTATTAAAATATATTTACTTGATTTTATGAAAAAGTATTAAAATTAAGAAACAATTATTTAAAATTTCTTCTATTTTCTGAGCCCTCCTGGCATAGCATAGCACCGGGCTGGGCTAGCTTTACAGCTAACAAACAGTAATACTAGGGAATTTATATCAGCCGCAGGGAGATGAAGGTCACACATCTGATGATGCCACAGTAATGTCTGCTTGTGTCTGTGACAGGAAGTTGCGTGTGATTCCTGCTGACAGCTTCCTGTTGAACTTTGCATCTGATCGATCTCACATGAGGAACCCTGATGGAACCTGGAAGATGCCTCCTCCTCCATATGCGCCCATCCAGACAGCAGGTAGAAGGTCTTTCAGGGTTTATTTATGTTTTGAATATCTACATAGAGATACAGCATGAAGCATAATGTTAAAACTTTAGTTTTACACATTCAAGAAAGTTGGTGGAAGTATAAACTTATCAATATTCCCACTCTTTACATCTATTTACATTTACTACATGAATAAGAACTAGCCATCAGTTTACTGGCTAACTATTAATTAATTTACCTTTTTTAATTTTAATTAATTTTAATTACAATGGCAAAAACAATCATTATTTCTTTAAATATCACCAAAAGAAAAATTAGCATTAGTAACAAAAATAACTGAATAAACAAACAATATTATATATTATGTCTAACAATCATTACGTGTTTATATGATCATTTTAACAGTTTTATGTTTGGACAACATTCAAATTATTCCATAGTTTTACTCCATTTACTGAAACATTAAAGTTTTTTTTTCTGAATTTGCGTATTTTAAATTGGAAATTTGCTCCTTAGTCTTAAATAGTTTTCGAAGGTTTTTTGGTAATTTTTTAAAATTTTTGTACAAAATTGGAGCTGTCTTTAGTTTCACTGTCATTAAGTTTAAATAATTCAGATTTTACAAAAATCATGTTAATGTTTTATAACTATCCTACCCTATACATTATTTCTCATTTCTTTATTTTGTGGTGATATTAATGCCTGTGGAGAAGTTTTGTAATAATTGCCCCAAATCTCTCACAATCACTTAAGTGTTTTATGATAATGATGATGTTGATGTTAATATTATTGATGATGATGATGATGTCACTGGTTTGACCCCTCTTCTCTACAGAGAGTCAGATGAACCTGGATGATTTCATCAGTATGAGCCCTGCTGATGGCTGGGGAACCGTCTACAGTCTGGATCACTTCCTGCTCACATACACTGGAAACCCGCCCACAGCATCGTCTTCGTCGACTTCACCCTGATCTTCCTCAACGCCACCAGCAGCAGATGTGGTTTTATGATATTGTTGCTTCAGATGGTTCAGAATCAATGATTTTGTTGGACTTTTATCCTGGTTCTGATGTTTGATCCTTTAGTTTCGACTTGTGGATTATTTTCTGAGCAATAAAAACATTTTTTATCATCTATGAAAATGTTTATATTAAAATCAGAGCCTGAGGAAAACGAGACGACCTAATTATAATAAACAAAAAAGAGCTTCTTTTAACCAATATAAGATTTTAGGCTTTGGACCCAGACCTCAGTCTACATCCAAAACGGTTTGAAACTATCAGTTTTTCTCCTGCCTGAGCCAGCTAATGACTCACACTGGTGCAACTCAATAGAAAAGTATAACAGAGCTGATTTAGTTTAGTTATTTAGTTCAAAAGTGAAAATCATAAATTCACCAAATAGTGTAAAATAATAAAAGGGTGCTCTGCTATTCAAAATTCTAATTTTTCACATTTCTGTACTTCCATATGGGTTTCTACTGCTACTAAAAACAACCTGGTGGCTTAAAAAGACACAACCATTTTTTAGTTTTATTTCTTTAAACCTTTTTTCACCAAGTTTTTCTTTCTCTCTTTCCCTTTTACTTATTGCAAGACTGAAACAATACATATTTTGCAAAATGAAATATAAAATTCACAATATCTGCACAAACAACTTTATACAAACATTTTCTATGTCTAGAAAATAAAACATGCACCTGCAGTAGTGCTTCACGCATCTATCTTATCCTCCAGATGAGCCAATTTAGCACCTAATGCAGGGGTGTCCAAAGTGTGGTGCTGGGGCCATTTGTGGCCCTTGAAATGATTTTGTTCAGCCCCAGAATACAAGTCCAGAATGGCAAAAACAATTGATAATCCCCCCCAAAATTGGAAATTGCAACAATCTAAAGCCCTTTTTATGTTTTAACCTTTAATGATAAACAGATTTAAATTGAGCAAGTAAAATAAACAAACAAACATAAAATCGCAATAAATTAATTCTTGTCTTTCTGATTCATTAACTTTTGTAGCCTGCAAATAGTTTAAATTAGCAAGTTTTGGTCCCCAGGGCTAAAAGTTTGTGTTGCACACTTAATTAGTCAATGGTTTACTAAATTCAGTTTAAATAAGAAAACCAGTACAGATTCTTCTGCAGGGCTCTAACCTGCTGTGAGCAGAGGGAAGTGGCTGCTTGACAGTTAAAAGGTTTGTTTTTCCTTTTCAACCTTCATTTTCAGGAAGAAGCACAGGCTGCCGATAAGCTCCACATTCAATTCAACAAAAGCTTCTAACAGTAAGAGTTTCAACTTGATTAAGGATTTGTCCTGTAAAATGTGACGTTTTGTTGTCTATCAACAAATTAAAGCAGTTTATAATAAAAACATGTAAAGAAAACAATAAACACAGTGTTAAAACGTGAACAGGCTCTCAGGTTAAGCCTGTTTCTCAACCTTAACACACTGACTCACCTGATCTTCATTAGTTCTCAATAGGATGTTATTTAAATGCTTTATGAACTATTTTGAATCAAAATTTCTCTTTTTAGAGAAAGATGAGTGGAAACCACAACAATGAAGCCGATGAAGGAGGAATTAGAAGTTGGATTCCTACTCCTTTTGCGACTGCAGGATCAGTTTTGGGGCTTTATCTTTGTAAGTTACAGAAAACTGATTACATTTTGTATTTTCACATGAGGAAGAGGCCTGTAATAATAAAACCATTGTAAGATTATTTTCAGATTAAACTCTGTATTTGTGCTTTCTGTTGTGAGGAGACTTTCCACTTTGGGGAATTTATGAAACGTTGAAGAAAAATATTAGAAGTTTTGAGATCAATCTTACAGTTTTTCTAGAAAAATCTGGACAATTTCTTAGTTTCAAAAGTCAAATATTTTCAACTTTTGAAGCTCTGAAATTTCCAAGTTTTTTTCTAGAATTTATTTTTATTTTTTGGTGGAAATTTTGTATTTTTTTCCTGCAATAATCCTACATAAAACATAGTACATATTAAAAATGTTGATGCATCAAAATATTTAGATTTGTTTTTACAGTATATGAAGGTTTTATTTTAAATGCATGTTTGACAAGCAGATATGTATGCTGGTGCATTAAATTAGTATTGGCCAGTATTTTTGCTAACAAAAAACAAAAGTTTTCATTTTTATTCATTTCCTCTATCTGCATAGACATGGCAGACTTTCAAGAATGGTGTCTGAATTCACAAGCTTTTAGTAATAACCACTTTTGGATCACTAAGTTAACATTGTCTAAGTCACTTAAACCAGATATTTAAAAAAATACCCTAAATTTTTTGAAATGTCTCTATTTGCTTCTTCAGGGTGGCGGAATCGTGAAGCCCATAAAAAGATTAAAGAGATGGAAGTAAAGCTCATGAGAAACAGCCTCTCTATCCACCGCAGTCAGATTATTCCATTTATTGAATTTTTTTCTACGTTTTCAAGTCCCCCAGAAGAGAAAAGAAACATTGTACGCAACGGTTATGCAAGCAGAGGAACACAGTTCCTTTTATCAGAGCTGGACGACCTGGAGGATCTGCTGGTGGAAAGGCAGCATCTCTACTGCAGCTACTTCACGACGAAGCCTCACCTGGAGCTGATGGAGAAGAAGATAAAGGAGAACGTCAATGTTTTGTTGTGGTACAATTTGATAAAAAAAGAGGAGTTGGATAAAATCTTCCGTGAAGATCGTCACTGTGCTTTCTGTGTCTCGTACCTGTGGACTGGAGACAAAAGAAAAAATGGAAAACTGATGTGGGAGATGCTGGGAGGCTGGAGGAAGGCGGCGACGGAAAATGTCAAAGACGAGACCTTTAAAAAAGTGAGCATGAATCAGAGAGGCTTTAACTTCACCTGAGAATATCCTGCACTAAACATTCATTTCTTTGTTTTTTGCACAGGTTTTCGAGGACAAAGAAAATTTCCGGTCCACTTTTCAGCGCTGATTAAATTTGGTCATGAGCAAAATTTACTCAGCAGGGGCTTCAGGAAATCTAAAACTAATGCTAATAAATGTTTTTATTATTCAATGGGGGTTAATGTTCAATTCTGCTTGGTGTCATCAGAGTGACTTTAGAAGGACATAATTATACAAACATTTTCAATTAAGAAAATTACAGACATCCTCTTCATGAGACTGTCTTGGGAAAACAGTGTCGTCGGTCAGAGGCTTCTTCAAATACTGTGATACAGACTGCTGCAGGAGATTGGTCCTGCCCACAGCCATCACCATCTACAATAACTGTTTGAAGAATTTTAATTGATTTGCAACATTTAATTTCCCTTTGAGAACAATGAATTTTGAGTTTCTCTATCATTTCATCATCCACAGCTGCTTTTCCATCACAGATGTGCACAAATCTTTGTTTATGTTCTGCTAATTTTCACAAAACACAATTTTGCAATTGCCATTTCCACTAAGTAAGAAGTTATATTGAAATCTTGTGATGGCAGTGACAGATGTGAAGCAGTTATTAGATTTTTGACGTTTTCACCAGAAGTAACATCGGGTTATTCATCATGACTCGTATGGTGAGGAAAAAGTTTCCATTGCAAATAAAGTTGAGTTCATTCTAATGTATAACAATTTCACAATTTTTTTTTTTTCAAATTTGCATGTTTTCATTTAGCAAATTTATTTTCTTAATTTAAATTTTGAGCAGCTATTATTACTGTAAATGCAGCTCGTGACTCAGAAATGAAGATCTTTGTCCCCTTTTGAATTTGAAAACTGTAATCTGGATTTTAAGATTTCTTTTTGCGTCCTCCTGGCTGAGTGTTTCACTGTGGATTATGCCTCTCTCTTACCACCTTCTGCAACACCTTCAAAAGATCTTTGGCTTTTGTTCGGGTTTCAAACCAGAATCCGTCTCTGACCTGGAGGCTGTGATGGTTGGACATTCACATCAAGTATATAGTTACCAATAATTATTGGAACAGATTAACGCAGCAGCTTCAAGCATCTGGAAATTTTAAGACATTTTTCTACAGTAAGAGCGACTGATCAGTTTTTGACTCTGTCCAATCGGAGCAATAAGATTCACCTGCTTGGTTTTGTTTACTTGCAAAAAGTACAAAGTGAAAGTGAAAGCAAACCTCATCAAGTAAAATAAATAAGATCCTCATTTGAACCGGACCAAACAAGCAGTCCAAAGTGCTTTCCTGATGTGAAAACACCCTCAATCATCAGATTAGATGGATAGGTAAGCAGTTAATCAGGAGAAGCTCATAATTGCTGTAATTTGTCGTTAATCAAATAGCTTGGCTGGCATCTGCAGGTAAATGCTACTCTATATTGCGTGTTATTAGTTTATGGTTTTATGTCTTTCTGCATGCTGGACACCTGATTGTACTTTGGTGATAATAATTTTAAAAAAAAACTTTAACCTTGTCTGTAAATTCCAGTAAAGGGAAGAAACTGGTCTAAAGTCCTGCTCAGTTGATGAATAAACAGATACTTGGTGAAACTTGTTCCACCACATAATCAAACTCCTTCGTGATAGGTTTATTTTTTTTAAGATGAAAGGAGTGGCTACGCTGACCCAAGTCTAGAGGAAGGTGTGAGTTTCGTCATTATTATCTGGACTAAACTGAAGCTGATCACAGTCAGACTGAACATCACCAACCGGATTATGTAAGTCGCCTGAAATGTAGATTTTCTTTTGAATAGCACAAACTATGGCAGCTTAAACAGAGCTAATTTATTTCAGGTTCTATGTACAATTTTGTCAAGACTATCCAACTACATGTATCTTTCTCGTTTTATTTTGTTTTGTTTTTTTTGTGTCAGTGAAACTACACAAAACCAGAGCTTAGATTATTTGAGTTTATCCATTTCTTTTCTCCACTAACAAGTCATCTCTTAACAACTCAAAGGTTTTAATCTGTATGGTAAATTTGACGGTCCAGAGAACCGGTAACCCATGTTTACCTCAGACAGGACATGGTTTGACTGGTCAGGTGAAATGCTTCCTGTTTGTCTTTCTTGTTCGCTGTTGGTGTCATTTCTCACCCGACCCATTTTCAGTCGGGCTTCTTCTTTTTTATAACATCATTGTTTCAGAGCAGACATGAGTGGCATCGGCAGTACTGAACAGGATGGAGAGGGAACAGGAGGAAGTAGCTGGATCAGCACTTTCTGTTTTGTAGCAGCAGGTGCCACTGCAGCTGCTCTTTGTAAGTTACAGTCAAATCATTTAAGTTTAAAATTTAAATGTACAATTTTCACTTGCAAGAAAACAACTCCAGGACTATTTATGTGATCAGAGGAAACTAAGTCAAACCTGCTGAGTTTTGATGTCATTCGCGATTCATTCGATTCTTTTGAACAGTTCTGCCGTGAACGAGTCTGTTGGTGAGAACTGTTCTTTAGCTGGCAATATCCTGCTCACACATCAACCACTATTGTTATTTTTATTTAACTAAAAATTATTAATTAATTAGTAGAATTAGTAGATAGATGCTGTTGATAGAAATGGTTGGATAATTTTATAGTTAATGTTGCAGAAAAGCAACTTGTCTATTTTTTTAAATTGTGCTTCTAACTTACAAATAGATGTAAATGTTATTAATGCACACAACACTTGGTAGTAAAGAACAATTAGTTTTTAATTTCCATGTTTGACATCATTGAAAATTCAAACTTTTACAACATGTAAATAATTCAAAACACCCTGAGTGGACGTGTTCATGGCTTTTCACATTTAACGACCAGCATGGATGGACAAAGGAAACAACAATAAGGGAGATTAATATTTTTTAACGTTTGCCAAGGCCTCTTGCTGTTCTATATTTTTAAAGCTTTTTTTCCACTTTTCTCATGACTTAGACTGGAAAAATCTTGAAGCAAAGAGAGAGAAGAAAGAAATGGAGCTGAAGATCAACAGAAACCTCGTCTATATTCAACAGAGTCAGTGGATCTCACTGAAAAGTGCTTTCGGTCTTTTTGAATTGCCACTAATGGAGAAAATGAAATCGCTAAAAATGGAGCTCAGAGAAAGAACCGAACTGCTGAGTTTATCGCAGCTGGATGAGTTGGAGGATATGTTGGTGGAAAGACAACATCTTTTCTGCAGCTACTTTACACCAAAATCTTGTCGGGAGCAGCTGGAGAAGGAGATCATTAAGAAAGCTGGTAAAATACCACAGATCCACAAGAAGAATGTCAAGGCAAATTTGGAGGAAATCTTCAGAGAAGATCGCCATTGTGCTTCCTGTCTATCATACCTCAGGACGGGGGATAAAAGACAGAATGGTAAAATGATGTGGAGGCAGCTGGCAGACTGGAGGAGAGCAGTGAGCAAAGAAAAGTACTTGAATGAAAATTCCACTTATTGTTAGCTCACCAAAACTACGGCCTGAGTGTTCATAAAAAGATGACTAACAGGGTCATCCATTTGTTAGCTGCTGCCTGTTTATCTTTTTCTTTTGCGTTGTGAAGATAAAAAACTCCATCCTGCTATACAACTTACACTGTTTCCAATATAACCTGATATCCTCTGCTTCCTGAGTCCTTTTGCAATTAATGAACATATTACTAAGGTTCCTAATTAACATGTTTATCTGAATCAGATAATTCTTACAACTCAAAGTATGTTCCACTGTCTGATGTTTCCCTATCAAAAATAGAGATCTATTTGAAACATCAACTGTAAAACACAAAAATATAATAAAAAAACTGAACATTACAAAAAGCATAAAGCTTATTAATACCAAAAGATATAGCCGGCAATAGCAAAATAAGCTGAATAGTGTAAAAGTTGAATGGTAAAAATATCCAGAGTGTTTATAAAATGACTTAAGGAAAACAAAGTCAATGTTTTTTTGTGTCCATCACAAAACCTTATTGTTGTGGAAAGATTTCAAAAGGTGAGTCAAGATCACACAAAGCAGTGCTTTTACAAA
Organism: Poeciliopsis prolifica; assembly: GCF_027474105.1. NCBI lineage: Eukaryota > Metazoa > Chordata > Actinopteri > Cyprinodontiformes > Poeciliidae > Poeciliopsis > Poeciliopsis prolifica. Next base: position 1,356,071 of record NW_026562462.1, on the reverse strand, counting down.
TTTGTTATCCAACAAACATTTTGTTTTTATTGTCTATATTAAATCTATGTGAGGTTTGCTGTTTAAATTGAATTCCTGAAATAAAAAGGCTTTTTAATGACATTCTAATTCATTGGGATATTCAGAGTCTGTTAACAAAAGTAAAGTTGCTGGAAAAGTTGCCGTCATCAAGGCCATTCAAAGTGCTCTGAAATCTTAAACTTGCTGTTATATCCATGTTAGTCTTGGTATCTTTCCTGGCAGTGGAGAATCGCAGAGAGAGGAGGAGGAAGAGAGAGTTGGAACTGCGGTGAATGAATAAAGATGTTTGTATTTCACACAGTTGAGTCTCCGTTTTACACTTTGCTCTTGTGTGTTGGAATTTAAAAAAGAAAATGATGATGCTTCTTTATAAATAGATGAGCTGGAGAAACTCCTGGAAAAGAGATCAAAAGTTTTCTGCAGCTTCATTATAGTTTTATATGTTATAAAGCTCTTTGTTTGCTTTCATTTCCCACATACCTAATTCAGTTTGGTCAGTCAATTCATATTAGAATCAAATTACATGTTTCATATTGTTTTAGTTTTTGCAATAACATATTGCGAAAAGTAACCATATTACACAATGTGACATGGAAGCAACTTGATAAAAGTACATATTTTGTAACCTAAAACCTGAAAATAAACTTGATTATCAGTGGTGCTACAATAAATCACATCTGACCCCTTAAATACATACATATGTTAAAGCAAAGCTCTGTGACCTCAGTGTTAGTCTTTTCTTTGTGGCATGTGGATGTGGGTGAGGGGTTTACAGCAGATGGACGGTTTTTAGGGCCTGTGGGGGTGTTGAGTCTCAACAATAGGACAGCTGAGAAAAGCTCCAGCTGCTGTCCAGAAAGTGAGACGCAGCAACAGACAACAGATGTGCTGTTGTTGTGGAAAAGGACAATGTTGTGCAGTTATGAAGATTTATTCAGTTTAAAAACTGGGGTGAACGTAGATATGTGTGAAATAAGAATAAAAATCTGTCTAAAAAGAAAAAAAAGAAGAAAAATTGTGGGGGGTTTTTATGTATAAAATGGAAACATGATGAGAAAACAAACATGGCAGATTTGTTTTCTTCTTAAAAGTGTTTCAGATTTGCTCATAAAATGTCAAGCGATTTTATTTGGGTTTTGATGTTATGGTCCTGATTTATTAACAAATATTACAAAAGAAGAAAAACATACGAAAGAAAAAGATTAAGAAAGGAGAGAGAAAAAGAATGAAATAAAATAAAAAATTAAAAAGACTAAAAAAGAAGACAGATGGAAAAAGAGGAGAAAATAAAACTAAAAGAAAAAGAAAGCAAACAAAAGTAAATGTATAAGTAAAAGAAAGAACAACATACATTAAAAGTAAAGAAAACAATAAAAGGTTCTAAATAAAAATTGAAGAAAGAAAGAGAGAAAAAAGGAAGAGAGAGAAGGATCGTGACGTCACGGACGGAGCGTTTCTGTCTCTCTCTGTTGCTCTCCAGTCTGACTCGAAGCTAACAGTTAATCGGAACCGTAAAGATGCTTTTGGACCCGTAAACAGAGTATAGGCGGCTCTGCTGGCCTCAGTCGCGGCTCTTTGAACTCCTATCGGGTCAGCTGGCCTGTTGCTGGGTTCGGGTTCTGGTTGTGTGACGGTGGACGGGCTGGACGGCCATGTAGCTCCGTTAGCATGTTTCGGCTGCTGGGCCACTTTCTCCACCGTTAGGCTCATTAGCAGCAGTTAGCAGCTGTTATCGCCCCTCTATGGGGCGGAATGTCTATTTGTGTTGCAGTTAGATAACCGTGTTTCATCTCAACATGTGTCGGCGTGTTGAACCGGCGGCGCTTGTTCCCGTTATGAATCCTTTAACCAGCTAGTAGGAGCCGCAGCGCTGCTAGCTGAAGCTAACGGGCTCGGATGTCTTTGTTTCCAGCGGCGCAGGTCAGCTGCGGCCGTTAGCGGAGGATTTTATGGAGATTTTAACGCGCTGACTCTGGGATCGGGTGGTTTTATTTTATTTTTTTGAGTGGTCAGCCGACATGCAGCGCTCTCTCCTGTGACCTTGGCATCGTCGCTTCAGATCGATCAGAAATAAGCCCAACAGCTGGTTCCGACTCCAGGGTTACGATGGCCCTCAGTTCAGACTGCAGGCAGATGCTCGTCTACCTGCTGCTCCTGTCAGGTAAGGGCTCACTTCCTGGGTCCAAATGGGTCAGAAAGCTTTTAATTAATGCCTAGATAATTGTAAAATTAATCCAGTTATCCTTATTCTATTGTAAACAGTTTGCTCGATTAAATTACCTCATTTTTTATGGTGTCATCTCACTAGAAACATTAAAAACTCCCCTCTTGTTTTGATTTTTATAATACAAAAAAATGTAAAGATCCTTTAAAAAAGTAAAATATTTCTTAAGCTGAAAATCAGCGTTTATAAAAACAGATTTATTTTTGGTAATGATGTTTTAGGCCTGTGACAATAACGATAAATGATCCCTGGAGTTATTGCAATAAAAGATAATATTTTCAAGTTACATAATGTCTGTGGCATAAAAACATTTTGTTCTCAAAGATTGATAAACTTTAAATTCTAATGAACATTTAACACTGGAACTGGAAGACTTTTTAAATATTTAAAATGAATAAAACAAACAATGAAAAAAATGAATAATTTAGTCTCTGTTAACAAAATTGTCCTTAAAAAAAGGCGAGTTGAGGCTAAAACAGAAGAGTTTTATTATCCCGCTTTTGGTAAAAAGAGAGAAAAACAACAAATTATATATATAATGTAGCTCCCTCCTCACCATGCAGGTACAACTGGACTTTCAGATCCACATTCAGCTCAGCAGGTGACAGAATCATTAAAAATTTAGAAAGGCTGAATCAGTGCTTTCTCTCTCTTTCTCTCTTTTGGTTGTTGTTGCATTAGGCCAGTGTTTACCAGTGAAATGAGAACGCCATCCCATAATCCTCCACAGGAAAAGCATTAAAGTGATGCACTCCAGGGACATAATCAGATCATCAGCATAATGCTATTCATCGTAGTATTATTCATCTGACTGTCAGGAGGAGAAAACATGTGTATCATCAGAAATATTTATTTACTTATTTAATAAAACCTTGATATTTTATTTTAGAGTTCTGCTGCAATTTCTCTTTTCTTTTAAACGAAACTGTTTCATTTAAGTATTTCTGGCTGATTACTACTATAAAAAGAATCTGTTGTTTGTTCTTTAGAGTAAGCCTAATACGTACGAATGTGCTGTTCAGTGTTCTGCCTGTTTCTCCCAGGATGCATTGCTTCTTCTCAGAGGAATGACAACGTCTACGTGTCTGGATTTTCTAACGGTGCGTTCAGAGTCTCTCTGCTGTCGGTGTTTAGCGATCAATGCAGTGAAACTGTAACAGAAGTCGTCTTCCCTCCATGCAGCCTGCAGCGACGTGGCCGAGCTCCTGCGGGCGTCCAGCGGCGTCATCACCAGCCCCGGCTGGCCCTTCCAGTACCCGGCCAGGCTCAACTGCAGCTGGAACATCAGGGCCCGACCCGGGGACTCCATCACCATCAGGTGACGCAATGCTGCACCGCAAGCTAGCATGTTGTGTTAATGTTAATATTAACTGAAACCCTCCAGTTTTTCAGCATTGAGCAGAGCTGCACCGATATCTGCTGGTTCTGATTCTGACCCATTGTTGACTGTAAATGAGCAGACGTGTCCTGGTGGGCCGGTCCTCCAGTCAAGCCTAAAAGGAAAAGGACAGAGTTTGATTTTTTTACCTTCTCTGACGTGGATAAGTTTCTGCTGGCTGCCAAACATTTTGTCTGGTTTTTGCATTGAATTTCCACAACATGTCACAAAAAGTACCAGTAATATATATTTTTTTCTTGTCACTGGAAAGTATCTGCCACAAATATCAACGTCCAATATGAAAATGTATCCATAAACTAAGAAAAACATAAGTAAAATTGTGGTAGATCTTTATTAATTGTCCTTTTAGTTTGTAGCTCTAAGCGAGTTTGTTGTAGCTGAGGATAAACATGGATCCTTTGATTATAAAGTTTTCAGATTCCTGATTCGAATCTCATATTTATTTCCAAAGAAGGAGGTTGGTTTTTCTGACTGTTTTTAGATGCATATTTGGTTGAATTTGAGGGATTATTTTAGAAAACTGTCCTTTTTCTTGGCTGGCTGCTCGGCTCATGATGTGCTTTTGCTCTTCCTGTGGTCTCCTGCTGTCCGTCTGTTCTGGGTTTATTTCAGTTCAGGGTCAAAGTTCAGGCTGACATTCAGGCCTAAAGTTAAACATGTGCCGGCTTGTTTCAGAGTTAGCTTTAGGAAACATTTCAAACCTTTTTTGCTTCTCAGTTCCAGGATTGAAACTTTTTATAGTTAATGTTGTTTGTTAGTCAGTTAATGCACTAAATGTTTTCTTTAGAATTCTCACTTTTTTTGTTTTGTTTTTTTAAGATTGACTTTTTCAAAATTCTGATTTTTTTTAAATCTCAGAATTCTGACTTTTTTTTCTCAAACTTTACTTTTTTCTATTCAGATTTTTTGACAGAATTATTATTTTTTTCTAAAAATTGGGACTTTAATTTCTGGTTGTTTCTTCTGAGACATCAGTTCCGGTTAAAAATCTTTTTATTTATATTTTTCTAATGGCCCTATTCCCCCTCTGTGTATTTCAGTCTTTCTTTCCTAGGATGAAGAACATTTTTATTTATTTATTTTTGCAGTTTCCAAGACTTCGACCTGCAAGGTTCTCACCGCTGCACCTCAGACTGGATGTCCATCAGCAGCTACAGGAGCCTGGACGGCCTGCGGGTCTGCGGCTCCTCCCTGCCGCCGCCTTACATCTCGTCCCAGGATCACGTCTGGATCCACTTCCACTCTGACGACGGCCTGGCGGGGAAAGGCTTCCGGCTGTCCTACATCACCGGTGAGGACGCCGCGCTCTGCTCTGGGTCAGATTTGAGAGCGACGGCCTGCCTGTCTCCATCATCCTGTGATCTTCGGTCTGGCATGTCGTCCTGTTTGTTGCGTAACGGCTGTTCTGAGAGCAGTGATGTAATTCTGGATTAGACTCAAATTTAAATCCTCAGAGCGAGGACTAAATGGAGACGTCAGGGCAGCACAGAGGGATTCCAGCTGTTGTTAATCAGGATGTTCTTCCAGGTAAACCGGAGGCGTCCAGCTGCGATGTGGACCAGTTCCACTGCTCTAATGGGAAGTGCATCCCGGACTGGTGGCGCTGTAACTCCATGGATGAATGCGGAGATAACTCGGACGAAGAGATGTGTGTGGACTCGCCGTTTTCCTTCCAGCCCTGCAACCTGAACCAGTTCCCCTGCTTGTCCCGGTACACCCGGATCTACACCTGCCTGCCCCACAGCCTGCGCTGCGACGGCAGCATCGACTGCCAGGTGAGAGCCCGGTTCAAAGCAGGCGACTCCAACAGAACCACTGGACTTAATGAACTCTAGACCAATCGTAGCGCCAACGATCCAGCCAAATTTCCGGTATCGTAATTCTGCAATGCGCTACCTGAAAAGTTCCAACGGTCTCTGAGAGAGGAGACGTTGTGCTTTTCACTCCCGTTGGAGCAGGAAGTGAAATTAATCTCTTTTAACAGACTGTAAATTGTGAAAGTAAGTGCTAGATATTGAAAGTTCCTGTTGTTTTGGAGAAATGGGTAAAAAATATTTACTCACAGGACAGTTAAAGAAATGTGTGCAATGAAAATAAGCAAAAATATCCAGGTGGAGATTTAAAACTTAGGACTCAAAGGTTTAAGAGACACAACAAGTCTATTAGGAGGGCAAATTAATTACGTTTCTATCCATATAATTCACCACTCAGTAGTTTTTCATCCTAATTAAAAACCGTTTCTGATTAAGTTGGTGCTTCTCTGTTCTCAGGATCTCGGCGATGAGATCGACTGCGACGTTCCCATCTGTGGCGAGTGGCTGAGGAACTTCTACGGCTCCTTCAGCTCCCCGAACTACCCCGACTTTTACCCTCCAGGAAGTAACTGCACCTGGATGATTGACACTGGCGACCACCGGAAGGTAACCTCTGACCCCCTGGGCTCAGACTGACATCTGAAGAAGAACCTCTGTGATCGTCCTGCTCTTCCTCCTGCAGGTCATCCTCAGGTTCACCGACTTCAAGCTGGACGGGACCGGATACGGCGACTACGTCAAAGTCTACGACGGTCTGGAGGAAAACCCTCGCCGCCTCCTCCGGGTGCTGACGGCGTTCGACTCCAGAGCGCCCGTCGCCGTGGTTTCCTCCTCCGGTCAGCTCAGAGTTCACTTCTACGCTGACAAGATCAACGCCGCCAGAGGCTTCAACGTCACCTACCAGGTTGGTCCAGACTCGGTTCTAAGCCCCGTCACGATTACAAACTTTCTGGACCATAAATTGTCCCAGAGGTCATCGCCGTAAACTAATAATGTTGTTTTGAAACAATTTTCAGGTGAAAGAATGATGAAAGAATACATTCTCAAAGATAAATAAACTTTAAATTCTGATGAATGTTTGACACTGGAACTGGAAGACATTTTAAATATCCAAAATAAATCAACAAAAAACAGAAACAACAAATAAAATAAATTCTTCAAAAATAAAAAAGGGCTAAATGAGACGACAGACTTTCATCACCCAGTTTTTTTGTAGAAAGAGAAAAAATAAATGAAATCATGCACATGGAAATGATTAAGTTTGCTTTAAATTATAATGCCATTAATTGATTAATTGCTTATGGGGCGGGCCGACTTCACATGGTTTTCTAGTATTGGGCGATAAATCGATTTTGTCGATTAATTGAATTTTTGGTTTTTGTATATTTAATATTTGGAAAATCTTCATGGTTTTGTTTGTTCTTTGGATGTGATGTCATCACCTCCAGAGCTGCCATCTTGTTTACCAAGAGAGTTTTCAGTTTCTGTTTATTTGAATTTTGAGTTCAGATCAACTCTACGACTAAATATTTGGGCCAGGCTTAGATTGCTATTGTTATTATTATAAATATGAGAATAATGTCATAATATTAGGCAAATTAAGTTGTAATTTTATTAGAACTTCTGCTCAAAAAATACAAATAGATTGTTGAACATCTTGTGAAGTTATTCAGATAAGGAAACTCATCATTTAACACGTCGGCATCAAATTTTGATGTGCTGCAGAGTTTTGAAATGTTTGAACAAACGACTGTTTTGAAGAAATGAACATACAGACGTCGTAACTCGAGAAACTTTTCTCTTATAAAAACGAATTTTCTCTTAATTTTATTACATTTTTCTGGTAAAATTATGCTGAAATCATGACTTTATTTTAAATAAATTTCTCATAGCCTCACCCTAGGACTCTGTTGCTCAACCCGCAGAAGAGATGAATGAAATAAAAGCCACTTTTTAAAATGTATTTTTTGTGATTTAGTTTTTTAGAAAAAGAAAAAGCTAGAAATTGGATCTGGTATGAAAAACTTTGTGGAATTTTATTTTAAAGTTCTGCTATTTTCTGAGATGTTTTATCAGTTCACATTCCATCATTGTGTTTGTGTCTGACCCGGTTCTGCTCTGCTGCAGGTGGACGGGTTCTGCCTACCCTGGGAGGTTCCCTGCGGGGGGAACTGGGGCTGCTACACGGAGCAGCAGCGCTGCGACGGCTACTGGCACTGTCCAAACGGCCGGGACGAGCTGAACTGCTCGTCCTGCCAAGAGGACGAGTTCCCCTGCTCCAGGAACGGAGCCTGCTACCCGCGCTCCGACCGCTGCAACTACCAGAACCGCTGTCCCAACGGGTCGGACGAAAAAAACTGCTTCTTCTGCCAACCTGGAAACTTCCACTGCAAAGTGAGACGATCAGCCGACTGCAGGCCGGGAATGTTTAGTTTTATTGTCCCAAAGGAGCAGATGAAGAAAACCTCTTCATGCAGCGATTAGCAAAATAAAACAGTTTGAATTTGATGAAACTAAAACGAGGGAAACGTTCAAACATTTCAGATAAAATAGGAAAGAAGAGACACATTGGTGAATAAATAAAAACATTTGTGACTGTGAAGCATTTTGGTCGGCTGAGATTGTTATAAATGTAAAAATAAAAATAAACTTTCACTTTATTTGATGTTTTCCAGAGTAAACTGGACATGTTACTGGAAAAACAACATTCAGAGCAGCAATGAACCCAGAACTACTGCTCTGTTTTCTATATATAACAATTTAACATTTAAGATGAAAACAATTAATGTTTTAGCCCAAACTCCTCAAGTGGAGTTTTTAGCTTCATTTAGTTGAAATTCACTATACTAATCTCTGTATTATGTATATTTTTATGCATTTCAAACTCTGGATAAAAAAGTTATTTAAGTTATTTCAGACTAATTTATCACTAAAGTAATTGTTGGTTCCAACCTCAGTGTCTATCACTGCTTAAAAACACATTGTGTAACTTTCAGCCCGTTAGTTTCTGTAAAACTAATTCAGTTTCTTTATTTCCAGAACAACCGCTGCGTGTTCGAGTCGTGGGTTTGCGACGCGCAGGACGACTGCGGCGACGGCAGCGACGAGGAGAGCTGCCCCATCATCGTCCCCACCAGAGTCATCACCGCCGCCGTCATCGGCAGCCTGATCTGCGGCCTGCTGCTGGTCATCGCCCTCGGCTGCACCTGCAAGCTTTACTCGCTGCGTATGTTTGAGCGCAGGTGAGGCTTCGACGTGCTGCAGGTTGTTGGATCTCTGCTGGGCGACTGGTGGGGATAAAATCTGTGTGGTTCCCGCAGGTCGTTTGAGACGCAGCTGTCCAGGGTGGAGGCGGAGCTGCTGAGGAGGGAGGCTCCGCCCTCCTACGGCCAGCTGATCGCTCAGGGCCTGATCCCCCCGGTGGAGGATTTCCCTGTCTGCTCTGGCAACCAGGTACAGATACACAGTTGGTTCAGAGTCACATGATGACGCATCACTGTTTGAAAATCTAGTGTTATTTCTACGACTCAGTGAGGAAACCCAAGATGAACTGGAAATCATCACAACTATTAGTGGTTGGACTTGATTGAAGATTATAATCTGCAGTTTGATCGTCATCATTTAATCAAATACTATTGACAAAAATAACATACGACAATTACAGCAACATTTTCAATTCAAAAACCATATTTGCTGTTAAATTATTAAATAGACAAGTAATATATTTATTGTTTTTATCTGTTATTTAGGTTGCTCAACAATCATAAAGCAAAGTGCTATTACGCCAATGAAACTTTTCAATATTCACCTGATCATTAATTCATTTAGCTCTTTTGAAAAATACTTCAGCAATGTGAACGCTGGAGATTTTGAGTGTTAAATCATAATTGAGAGAATTAATCAGAATTTTGGATTTCAAAGTTATACTTATTACATTAAAGTGAATAAATATTCTGCAAAAGCATTTCTTGAGACGAATAAAAAAACCAATTCTTTTAGAAGAATTAAATATTTTCTAAGATCTGAATCACACATAGTAACAATTAATCGCATTACTTGTGATTAATTGACCGTCAACTAATTTACCAAATAATTAATTGTTTTAAAAAAAATTAATTTTCTAGTAGCATTCTCTTAATGTATTTCTAACACTATAAAAAGCTGAAATGGTTAAATGAAAAATCTGCAGAATATAAACTTGCGATTAATCTGATTAATTGATTATTCGTCAGAATAATAGTCAAAATACGTGATTCAATTAATCATCAGAATTGATTGAATAATAGATACTAACACAGTTAGTTCGAGAACTGTCCTGTCTTTATCTCGTCTCTTTTAGTGAAAGGTTCTTGTTAATAATAATCTGAGCTCAGCTGTGTGTTTTCAAATGGACCCATCTGTTGAAGGTCTTCTCCGGTCCGTTTTTCCTCAGGCGTCGGTTCTGGAAAACCTCCGCCAGGCTGTGCGCTCTCAGCTCGGCTTCACCTCCATCAGACTTCCCTCCTCTGGCCGCCATCGCAACCTGTGGCGCAGACTCTTCACCTTCTCTCGATCTCGCCGCTCCGGTTCTCTGGCTCTGGTTTCTGCTGACCTGGAGGACAGCTCCGGCACTGGGAGCACTGGGAGCTCCGGCTCAGACCTGCTGTCTCCCGACTCCGACGACACCGACACAGAGGGCGAGAGAGGGCGAGGGGTCGGCGCCGTGGGCGGGCCCGTCGCCCCGCTGCCTAACAAAACCCCGCCTCCTTCTGCCGTGGAGGCCGTCGTGTCGGTGGCCTCGACGCCGAGCCGAGACCGGCCCAGAGAAACCCCGCCTCCGTCCAGCCCGGTTACCGTGGTAACGTCCAACTCTGATCCGGACGTTTCCGAGCCCCAGCCTCCTTCGTCCACCGCCCTGCAGCGCCTGGCCCAGAACCTGCACCGCCTCGCCAGGAATCTGACCAGAACTAACCAGAACCAGCAGAACCAACCGTGGACCAATCAAAGCCCACTGCGCCAGCTGGAGACGGGAAGAAACGACCCTGAGGCTGCTCAGCGACGGGGAAGCAGAGAGGAAGAGGAAGATGTTGAGCTCCTCATCCCTGTCTCTGACTCGGACTCTTCATCCTCCTCCTCTTCATCGCTTAGCGACATACGGCAGCCTCTGCTGGAGCCGCACCCGTCCTGCACCGCCGGTCCGGTCCACCATCACCACCGCGGCGCAAACGGCCGTGGGGGACAGGACGGCACCTGTGAACACTGCGGGATGGTCCACACCGCTCAGATCCCCGACGCCTGCCTGGAGGCCACGGGCAAGACGGAGAGCAGCGACGACGAGCTGCTGCTGCTCTGCTAGCAGGCTAGCCTGCCAGCTAACATGCTAACTGTCCAGCATTTCTTCATTCATTGGCTCCCATGCTCACTGATTCGCTACCAACATGCCAACTTTCAAGTAACATTACTAACACATCTCTTAAATTTACTCTTCTTCTAGCTAACACGCTAACTTCAGGGCTGCCATTCTTTTACTCTGAAGCTGCATCATGCTAACTTGCTAACCCAGAATAACAAACTAACTCTTCATTTCTAACAAGCTGGCTAATGCTACGAATGCCACCCAGACGTTTCACTTCAAATAGCTAACTATGTAGCTAATTATCTAGCTAACAATGCTAACACGTCACACTTTGCTAAAGCTACTAATTAATTTCTTTTTCAATTTGTTAGCATGCTGCTGGATTAAAGGTTAAAGATAAATGTACCAAACTTGGGTGTGATGTCACTGGTACGACCAAAAAAACAAAGTTTTGTGGTTCCTCTGCTGTTTGTTTACCGCCTGCTAACCCCACATGTTCGGCCACCATTTCGCCACTCCGCTGTTTCATTACCCAAATTTTTTTTTGAGTATGAAACAGTGTTGTTTACTGTTAGATACAATACTCCAGATCAATAATATCTGCCAGCAATAGGTCATTCCTTTGGTTTGATCACACACCACTAACAACTTTGCGTCATATTTCCCTTATACAATATTATATTATTAAATTCTGGATAAGATTTGGGCTTTTCTTCTCACTATTAATCTCAGAATTTCATGAAAATACTTGCATATATATAGGTGGTCCAAATGTTCTTGTTCACAGGTACTAAATGAAAGTAAGACTAGACTAACTGGTCGTCGGCAAAGAGACAAATTACCGAAATCCCACATGCTCTCTTCTTCCCTCTCGCAGGCAAATGGTGCTTCATTGCCTTCTCATACATTAGCCAACATGCTAACTGAGCTACTAACATGCCAACATCCAAGTAACATCATAAACGCATTCGCTTCAGGACTGCTATTTTTCTGTAAAACTGTACCAAGCTAACTCACAAAACCTGAGACTAACATGCTAACACAGAGTAACTAGTTAACTCTTCTAACAAGCGAGCTAATGCTATAAATGCCACCCAAAGCTTTCACTTCCAATGGCTAGCTAGCAGCTAGCATACAGTGCTATCACGTCATACTGGATTAGAGCTTCTGTCTAATTTATTTTACGGTTTGTTAGCATGCTAGCTGGATTTAAGGTTATAGATAAATGTACCAATCAGAGTCCTGGGTGTGATACCACTGTTTCCTGTTGGTACGACCAAAAAAACTAAATGGTTTGTGGTTCCTCTGCTGTTTACCGCCTGCCAACCACATGTTCAGCCACCAGCCATTTCACCACTTCGCTGTTATGAAACCGGATTAACAGATTTTTTTTTTTTTAGTATGAGACGCTGTTGTTTAAACCGTTAGACACAAGAAAATGTGGTCATAAGACTCCAATCAATATCTACCAGCAATAGGTCACTTTCAATTATAGTAAGAAATTCTGGGTGAGATTTGGGCTTTTCTTCTCACTATTTATAACAGAATTTTATGAAAATATTAAACTGTAGCAAAAAATTAACTGGTACGTCGTGGCTTAAGGATATAGGTACGCATTTTATTGTTTACAGTTACAAAATGGAGGCAAGAAGAGACTAAGAGGTTGTCTGCAAAAATGACCCAAAGCCCTCATGTTCACTTGTTATTCATTGCAAATGTTCTGCTTAACGGTACGACGGTAATGAACAGACTGATGGTTCTCCGTAGTCAAGAACGGAATTCTTTGATAAGGAAACCATACAACAGGGTGATTTGTGGGAACTCCTGATCAAATAGAAATGTTTCAAAGGTCATTTCTAAAGCTGCTGGTTGAGTGTTTAAGGGAAATGATGAGGATCATGTGATCAGTGGAGGTTTCCAAAGACGGCTGCTAGCGGGCTGACTTTATTTTAGGTTTTATTTCCCTGTGGCCAATATAAACATCTTAATGTTGATTTTTATGCTGATATTAGCTACCAGCTGTTAGACATTGGGACAAAGTTTTATCATATTACTGAACATAAAGCACAATGTCATTTTATTAACCTTTTATTTAATATTTTTATAACTTAATCCTCACTTAGAGATCCGGGTCATGTGATCCTCATCGTGGTCTTGAAAGTTGTTGTTTTTTTCCCGTCCTTCACGCCGCTTGTTCTGGATTGGAAAATGTGTCTCGCCCGCTCCAGTTGTTGGGTTTTTCTTCTCATTCACTTCTGACAGTTTCTAAAACAAGAAATGAGACCAAAAAGTCCAAGAAGAACCACAACTGGAACGAAAAGCAGCATCGATTTACATCCTCATAATAAACGTCGTGTCTTTAGTTTGTGGCTCCTCTTTTCCCCACCCAGACTGAAGCCATTCAAGTGTCTGTATTTCTGATCCTCGTTACTGTTTTGGTACTTGGCTGACCTTGTGTGAGTGTGACTGTGTATATTTATTATTATTAATATTAATATGGTTATTATTATTGTGTTAAGTTGTTGTTGTGAAGCTGTTTTTTCTGACTTGCATGATCCAACTTGTTTGGTGTTTTTCTTTGAGTCTGTAAAACTAAAACCTGGTAAACTGCACTAAGGATTAAAGGTTCACATCAAGTGAATTGACTCAAGAGATTTTATCTTCTTTCGCTTCACATTTTCACCAAATACACATATGGTAAACAGAAATTACCTCCTGAATTAGTTTGACATTTGATGTCTAAATTAGCAGGTCTTTAAGCAGTTCTATTACTTGATCATTATTGAACATTTCACTAAAATTAAGATTAAGTTTCAGAGTACACTCTAAAAACTCTTAATTTTGATTTTTAAATGTTAAGTCTTCTGTATTTATTTTTTCTCCCTTGTTTTATAGTTCCCCTGCCTCTGCTGCCCTCTGCTGGTGTTGTTGCAAAAAAGCTTTGTTTGCTAAGCTGGATTATGTTTAACATTTCTAAACAAATGAAACATGAAAGTATTTTATCAAAAGTGCTACTCAATTTTAGAGGGGAATTGTGGGAAGAAAAAAAAGTAAAATTTGCGAAAACATGGACATTTCTGAGTTTTAAAAGTCTAAACCGTTCAACCCTTAAAAGTCAGATTTTTCTCGAAATCTTTTAGATTAATCTTTTTAATGTTTTCTTGTAAACTTTTCAAACTAACAAATTTCCAGGGGTTTTTTTTCCCACAAAAATTTATTAGGAAAGTTTTTTTCCAGCAAATTTCAACTTTTGAAGCTTGAATTTTTTTTTTCTTTCAACTTTTTCACTTTACACATTTGTCAAACAAGATGGCCGCCCTGGGGTTCAGAAACCCCAGGAGTGCAAAAAAGTGCCGAGTTCCCAAAGATTAAATCGTCAAAAACCAAAACTTGCATAAATCAATAAACTGATATATCGCCCAGTCCTAACTATAAGAGGATTGTTGTGGAAGAAAATTATTTATTCTATTATGGGAAAAAGACGACAAAACAAAATGTAGAAAAAGAGCATCTATTGCTCCTTTTCTTGTACCTTTTTTTGTGTACGAGTCACTTCTTTTCTGAACAAACAAGACATTTCAAGGACAAATGTGGTTTAAATGATTTGCAAATCATTGCATTCTGTATTTATTTACATTTTATACAGCATCCCAGTTTTTTAAAACAAGGCTGTAGCAGGCATAGCAGCAGAACGTTAAACCTTACAGGACTGACGATGTTTTAGAGAACCTTCATGGATCTAAAGTCACGTTATGTAATCTCTGAAAAATGAGTTGCATGTAAAAGGGATATTTTACAAAAATCATAAATGATGAAACTATTTTCCAGATTTCAGGCGACATTCCCAGGGTGTCGGTTTTTCTTTTTTTCCTGCTGAAGTCTCTGACGTTTTTTTTTTTTTCTTCTAATCTTTTTTTCGTTCCATGCAAGAAACACCACAGCAGACCTCCATGTTCCTGCATCTCCCTGGAAACAGAGGCCACCCATCACATGACACAGAGGAGCTGCTGTGATTGGCTGGCAGCTGCGAGTCTTTTGGCCTCTCTTTTTCAAAGCATCTTTCGCCCAACTGGTCCTTCCCTCTCCTCGGCGAGGGGTGGCGCCGCCTTCTGCCCCGATGACATCATCATGGCACTGGAACGTCATCGTTGTGACATCATCATGCAGCATGCAGGAGCACAGGAGAGTCACTGCTCCCGTTTGTCCCCTCCGGCTCGCCTCGAGGCCCGTTTGACGTGACGATGCAGTCGGTCCCGTCTCCTGATTCTACGATTTGCCGCCTTCGGTCTCCTTATTTGTTAGCGGCGCCAACGCCGGGTCCACCAATGAGGTGGCGGGAAACAGTTTGAACCAGCCAATCACCATGTTGGACAGGTCCAAGTCGTCCAATAGGATCTGAGCAGCTCCCATGAAGGATTTATGATCCATCCGTCCGTAGTCGCCCCAGACGATGATCTGCAGCGACAAACATTTAAAAAACATATTTAGTTTTTTATTAAATAAAATAAAGTAAAATTTTTGTTTAAAATTTTTATTTATTGAAAAAAAATTTAAAGTAAAAATTATGTTTTAAAAAAAATGCATACTTTGCAACCAAAAGAAAATATTCACTTTATAAAACACTATTATTGCCTTTTTTTGTGAACAATCTTTGCATATATTCCATAAAAACTGCATTTTTTTCCAGTCAGACCATCCAGGTGTTGTTTGTGAGCATAAAGTTTGTTTTAAAGCAGATCTTACATTTTGTCAGTACAAACTGTTCCGACGTCTGTAGATGTTTAACCACTCTCACCAAACATTTTATCCAGACAATAATTAGCTTTTGAAAAGCAGTATTATAGCTTAGCTAAAGAATGTAGCTTGATGCTACTGACGGCTAAATGTCCTCAGAATGATGTTTTGACTGTTTTATTTCTGTATTGCAGTTTACCCCTCAAGGCTAAAGTACTGACTGATCATGGGTAGAAATGTGAGACTTTCAGCCGCTTCCTTTCACAGCTATGGTTTTACATAAATCCTTAATACAAATTACTCTTCACACAAAGATATTATAAACTGTTGGTCGACACAAAGTGTGTCAGAGGAAGAATGCAGGTCAGAATTAAAGTTGATATTTATAACAAACTATTATAGTCCAGTGTGGTGAATTACAGGTAAGAGTCTTCTTCATGCAGAGCTTTTAAAAGTCCATATAGGGTTCTTGTCTTTTAGGTCTCCAACATTTCTCCTAACCTCTTCTTCCGAATAACCTTCAAACTTGTGAACTCACATTCGAGGAGGACATTTTGCGTTCGTTAGTTTTTTATTTAGCTGGCCATTCTGTTCTGTGTATAACAATGTTTACAGAAAATATCGTCACTATTCAGCAGATTGCAACTTCATTCTCAGTTCAATTAGGCTTTCTTTATTTATGTCACATTTCTTAACATTAGATTACCTAAAAAAGTGCACATAATATTTGTAAGCACAATAAAATTTCACCTGTTTTTTCTGTTTTAAGCAACATTAAGTAGTTTTAAAAAATTATAGATTGTTTTTCATCAATAATCCTCAGATTAGATCAATATAATCCATCACAGAGCTGACTTAGAAATAACACATTTTACAATATTTTTAGTTCTGTTTGTTTTTATACTGCCTGATTTTACCTGCAGCACTTTTCCTTCAGGACTTTCTTCAAACTGGAGCTGCTGCTGATAAAGCGGGTCCAGAGTTTTTCTTGCCAGACGCGTTCGTCTCTTCAGCACACATTTCCCGTTATCCATTAAATACACTTTCACATAAGGAGCTGCAACACAAGCAAACAGAATCAGTCGGTAAAAACACACAAAAAGCTCATTTGTAGAAAGAATAGCTGCATTTCCGTCCTTTGTTAGAAACATAATTTAGAACATATAAATCATGTTTCTTCTCAGTTTTGGTTGTAGATCATTTTAGAAGACTGAAAAACTGTATGTGGAAAAATTATAGATTCTTATATATATATATATATATTAGCTGATAAAGGACAACAACATGTTGATTTGTGTCTGTACATCCTGTCCTGTTTTATTAATGAATAAATGCTCCATCCCACCACCAGGGGGAGCTGCAGGCTCTCCTTTAATATTAGCATCACTCAAGTCAGACTTTTATAGCTCAATATTATCCAGGTATCATAATAATAATAAACCAAATTCCTTTTTATTATTTACAGTTTTCTTAAAGTTTCAAACAATCTATAAATTATTCAGCATGGATGGACAGAAACCCATCTATTACATGTGGATTTTATTTGATGAGACCATCAAAAAATAGAGCCTACGCTGCAAAAACACAAAATTTTACCAAACATTTTGTGTAGTTTCAAGCGCAAATATATTTCTACACTTGAAGTAAGACAAAACTAAATTAAAAGTAACTTTCCTGCAAGAATTATGACCTTGTTTAAAGTCAGTATTTGTGAAATATTGATGAAAAACAGCTGTAGTTCTATTGGCAGATTATGTCACTTACAATTTTTTCCCCCCCAAATTATAACTGAAAATAATTTGCCAGTGAAACAAGCACTACAGGCAATATTTATAAATTATTTACCTGAAACAAGCTCCTTTGTCACGATGAGACAATAAGCTATTACACTTGAATAAAACAAAACTAAGATATTTGCACCAGAACTAGACAAAAGAAAATACTTGGTATGAATTTATTTTTACAGTGTATGGTGGCTCGTTTGAAAATGACATTTTTTTCAATAGCTGCAATACATTGTACATTTTTGTGCTATGTAACATTTACAACTCTAATCAAGCTTTATTTAGCTAGACAGAGCAAAAATGGCTCTTTAGATTATAAAAGTCATAAACCCTTGGACTAGGCCATTCTAACTTCTGAATATGTTTAGATCTAAACATCCCGCTGTAATTCTGCCTGCATCTCTTGTGTTGTTGTCTCAGTTCCAGCCTAGTTTATCAGCAGCACTGGTTTAATTTTTTAAATCTTCAACATTATAAAATGTTTGTTTTGTCACCTGGAGTGTTCTTGTTGCCCTGTTTACCCACAAGCCCCCGGGCTCGGATCACCTCCACGTCCAGCCGCTCCTTCCTGTAGACCATCCCGATCTGGATGTCCCCTGATCAACACATCAAGTCTCTTTAAATGAGCTGTTAGATACAAACAGACACTTCTGCAGATATTTTTATCCTTACAGCGCCTGCTCTATAGAAGGCAAGAAGTGACAAAATTAAATAAATTAATAACATAATCTATATATATATATATATATATATATATATATATATATATATATATATATATATACATCCTATAAATTAATTAAATGCATCATAAAATTAAAAACATCCTGAAATAAATGACATTTACTTCTGAATAATTAGATACACCAACAAAACTAGATTATAAAATATGCAATTCAATAACTAAATGTAACATAAATATTTTTTTACATAACTAATTTCAATATAATGTAATTTTAAAGAAAACTTTTATATAAAACTATATTAAATTCTTTCACTGGGAAATTTACGTGCATATTTTTCATGGTATATTTATTTATATTTATTTAATTTTGTCATTGCTGAGCCTCCGTACTCATCAACTAAGACAGATAAATCCTCACAGAAACGAGACAGAAGGTGAAAATAGAATAAATACTGCAACATGTAAGCAAATATTTATTCTATATATTTAGACAGAGAATAAAATTATTTTAAACAAAATTATTTCATTCAATGTGTAACTTTAAATCCGCCCTTTGCAAACTAATAAATGAGTAATTGAAAGAAAGTAAAACTTTTGTGGTTAAAAGTGGAAATTCTAAAATAAATAACTAAGTGTAGATGTGAACGACTGCATGAGGATGATTTATGATTGAATAAATAAATAATGGTAAAATATTGATAATCATTGATACCCATGGGGGGCGTGGCCAGCGTCTGGCGTCCAGCCAATTGGCCGGGCCCTAATCCCTCCAGGAAGCCGGTGAACTGCTTATCCGACGCCAATTTCACTCCTGGAAATATCAAACTGACGACAAGAAACAGACAAACAGGCAGACATAGTAATATTATTAGACATTAGCAGCTTTCCCATTACACATAAAGCAGAAGAAACCCAACCAGCTTGTGACACTCAGTGGAAATTAGGTATAAAACAAGTTAAAATGGAGGATGATGGTGTGATTTTTTTCAAAAGAGAAAGTATCCAGAACAAAACAGAAGGAAAGAGAAACAAGTGTTGAACTGAAAAGTGCGTACGCTCCAGGTTTTGGGTCCTCGGCGTCCGGATCTCGACTCGGCTGTCGGGTGAATCGAGATTTAAACTCGATAGCCAAACCGGTTTCTACACTCCTCTGGACAGGAAGTCTTATTACTTTCTTCTTCTTCTCCTCCTCTGTAAAAAAAAACAAACAAAAGAGATTTAACACAAATATGAATGAATGTTTGGTGGAAACTGATCAACAGTTAGGCTGTAGATCTCCTGCAGGAGCAGCTGGACACACTAAAACTTGTTCTGGACTGCATGAAATGAATAAACATATGGAAGGTATGGCAGGGACCGACCCTCTGGATTGAGCTGGGACGCGCTCTGGCTCTTCTTTCCCAGTCCCACCATTCCCATCATCCTCGCTCCGAAGCTGGAGCGTCGCTTCTTGTCGTCATCGTCGTCGTCGTTTCTTCCTAACGAGCAAATCTCTCCACCGACGCTGGAGGACTTGGTGAGAGGAGCACCGGAGGTAGATGCAGCTCTGAAGTAAAATAAATATATTTCTGTCAGTTAAAACAAAAGGTTAAATAAAAACACCAGAAGCTGGGCGACATGAACTCTGCTGAGGGCAACATTCACTGCAAAAACAAAATCTTACAAGTATTTGGTCCAGTTTCTCGGGCAAATATCTTAGTCCACTTGAATTAAGACAAATCTATCTTACAGGTAACTTTTCAGCAAGACATAGGAACTTATGCCAAGTTAATAATCATTCATGGCATTGACATTTATTGCTTTATTTTGAGCCATATAAAAGTAAAACTGCATATTATACCTTTAAGGAGCTAAAAAAGGAACAAACAAATCAGGGAAAATTATATATATATCCACATATACAAAAACAAATACAGTAATAAACACTAAGAACAAGACATTGTGTCATACAATTTATGTTTTTTTACAATAATACTATATATAGACATAAACAAGAATGTATTTAGCTTAAAAAGGAGCGGAAAATAGATTAACGCATTTACTAAAACTCCCTATTCATATATTTTGTGGTTGCCACTGTACTTTGAAATTTGTGTACAAACATTTTTCATCATCTATTGTCTTGCTGATACCACTGATGTCAGAATAATGAAGACAATGGAGTTGCAATTATAACTGAAATAATCTGTCAGTGGAGATGGTGATTTTTCATCAACATTGAGAACTTTTTGATTTAAAACAAACTCCTACTGTCCTAAAAAGATTACTTGTAAGTTAGTTTGTTTTATTTCAATGTTAAGATATTTGCTCTAGACATTAGATCAAGTTATTTGGTGAGATTTTGACTTTTTGCAAAGTGACTATTTCACAAAGGTACATGCAGGACATTTCCAAACATCACTGTGTCTCCTACTGGTTCAGCTGGTTTGGACTGAATGAGTCTAGACACGGGTTACACTACAAAAACAAAACATCTTACCATGTATTTTTGCTCTAGGGCAAATATCTGAGTACACTTGAAATAAGAAAAACTAACATGTAACTTTTCAGCAAAATCTAGGATTTTTTTTTTTTAGTAAATGGTTGGTTTAAAAATGTACCAGTTTCTCTTATAACAGGACATTTTCCCATATTATAAGTGAAGTAATTTGCATGTTTCAGCAATATTAAATAATTATTTATGTTAACTTTTAAGTTAATTTTGTCTTCATTCAAATGTATTCAAAATTTGCACTAGAAACTAAATACTTGTAGAAACAAAACTATTTGGAAAGATTTTGTGTTTTTGAAGTGTAACCTGCTCATCCTTCTTACTTTTCAGACTGCGCTTCCTCCTCCAGTCCTTCCTCCATTGATTCGCTCTTATGGAGCTGAGACTCGCCCTCCGCTGCTCCCTCTACTTCCTGTGCCCCCTCTGAACCGCCACCCAAATCCCCCGATTGGCCCTCCACAGACTCCGCCTTACTGTTTCGGCCAATCACAGGACGGGATGGCAGCATGCAAATGGAGAAACAGGCAAAAAGATGGCAGACGAAAACATTCACATGCAAACATCGTAAAAAAAAAAACAGCATGCAAAACATAAATAAAGCAAAACTTAATATACATAAAGCAGGCAATAAAAAATGAAAAGACGACAGATCTGAGATGGAAGTTAAATGTTCTATCGATCAGGGCCGCAACTAACAATTATTTTTTAATTGGTTACTCTGATTATTAATCAGTTAATCAGGTTTTGAAAAAATTGGTGCATTCTGCAATTTTTTCATATAACCAACCATTTAAGCTTTTTTGTCCACAATTTTTCATGTACCTACACATTCACAACCTTTAATGTATTTTCTGACAATTTTAGTGACAGTTTTTGCTCACAGGTCAAACGTTGAAGGTTGCATTTAATTTGAAAGATTAAAAGTGGCTAACTGTAAATTTGCATCAACATGTTCATATTTATCGGTAATTTGTAAAATAATGTGAAATCCATAACCTAATAAAGTGCATTGATTGTGTTGTAAGATGACAAAAAGAGGCAAATTTCTTAAAAACGTTAATACTGAGAGGCTGGTTCCTGGCTTCTCACCTGATCTTGAGGGCGGTTCTGGTTTCAGACGCGTTGGACATGGCAGACACATCGCTGACGTCGCTGTCTGACGATTTAAAGGACAGACTGTCCCTCATCTGAAGACAGAACACAAGCAAACGGGTGAGTGAGGCCCTGTCATCACAAGCAGTTGGTTTGGATTGCTGTGGGTTAGCATTTTACCTTAGTGGGGTCCTTCATCACACCTGCAGAGACACAAGAGGAGGATCAGTTTCAAATAAAAATAAAAAATGTGACACAAAATGTCATCCTGGGGTCTTATTGTGAAGTAGCACAGTTTAATTTAAAACAGTGATGTCCAGGTTCATCTCTATGGACAGGGATGTTACCATGAAGCTGTTTTTGAATTCAGATTATGCTTTCATGCAGTGCTGGAAACACTTCTTCTCGTGCGCCAACAGCGCAGCAAATTTTTAGCTCAGTGTTTTTGCTAGCTTTGAAAACTATTAGTGCATTAAGCTTCCCCTAATCTTCTCTAATGTTCTTTTTTAAACTTTTAGTTGAATAAACCTCCATGTTGAAATTTTAGTTATTGACTGTTAATATTTTTTTAAGTAGTTAAGACGCTTAAATTCATGCTATTCATGCTACTTGAAGCGAACAAAGATCATATATATATATATACATATATATATATATATATATATATATATATATATATCATATATGTGTGTGTATATATTTTCTCATGATTATTCTGTACCCAGAATGCATTGCTGTTCCACAGTAAAATGTTTAAAATGCGCTGAGGGCCTGTGTACTTTCTGACCAAAGCTTCTCTGTGGTCAATAAGGCAAATTTAGCAACAGAGTTAGCAAAACTCAACAACTATAAAACTGAAATCATGAGTGAAAGGTCTGTTCAAAAGAAGCATAACCATGTTGATACCTGCATAGTTGATATGTTGTGTCATTGATACATGGTGGGGTGTCAACATGGTTTAAATTAGCCCTACAGCATTAGCTTCAACTAAATACCATGTTGATAAGTAGCACATTAGCGCTAATCGATCTAATGTTGATTAGTGGTTAGGGTTAGCACAGCTAACTTTTTAGCTAGCGGTGTCCATTACTGGTCTATGTTTCTACCAAAGAAAACAGGGCGAAATTATCAGGGGTCAAACATTTTCAAAAACAAAGTAAAAAGGACGACTACTTTCAGTTTTTCCTTGTCTTTCAGACCAGAGATGAAAACCAATAAAAACCACTAGAAAACTCTGAAGCAGCTCAAATCTAAACTACAAAGAACAAAGAACCAACGTCTCTTTACCTTCTCCACTCGCTGGCAACACGTCTCCTTCAAATGACAACAATCAATGAACAACAATCAAACAAATTGATCAGGACAAATTGTTTATGAAATGAGAGAGCTGGGCATTATCAGCAGTTACTATAAATATATTTACGGTGAACTTCAGAGCTCAGCTTTTCATCTCTTGTTATTGTCATAAAAATCGTATTTTGAGTTGTGTTTAGCTACAAGCCACTAATACAACAAAAAATAATCAATTGTTTAAAAAGGTAATATTCACAATGTTTTTATGACAATAATGGTAACAAGCTAATTCTGGCTGCCGGGTCTTTACCTGAAAGGTTACTAACAATTAAAGGGATAGGAACTAAAGCAAACCATACCCTCTCCAGACTGCAGTGAGTACAAACTAAACACTAGAGGGTGCTGCCGTACCATTGGGTGTTTTCCTCTGTTGGTCCTCCCATGTTACCTCTGCATCATGCAGAAAGAGACAGTGATTGGTCAAACCCACTGTGACAATGACATCATTCAGGTGACCCCCTCTTCGTCGTCAACAACAACCCAAAGCTTCGGTTTACAAGCTCAGGGATCACCTGAACTCATCATCAGACCACCCTGAGTGGACTTGCCTTTTCTGGTGCCGCCAGGTGTAGCTGAGCGTCTCTCTGGGTCTGATACATGCAGACGGGATGTGATGATGTAACGAACATGAACACATGAATAAATGAAGCATTAAATGAATGAATAGAATTGGATGTGAGGAATGTGGAATATTCTAGCACTAAACTCCTAAATTGACCCTTCGCATGTGACCTCACGCTTTTCAGAAAATAGCCTGCTCTACCATGATGGATGTCAAAACAATCTATCTGCATGATAAGGCCTGTAAATTGAATCAAAAACAGGCAGTTGGTCCCTAAATATTGCTTATGTTTAGTGATTTCACTGTAAGAATTATTGTAAAGTGCTGCAGACAAGAACCAACCGAATTTGTCGTTTTGTTGAACGTCTTTTAATGAGAAAAAAAGACTAGTAAGCATTTCAGGGTTTCCCCTAGAAAACTTGCTAAGCCAAGTGGTAGAGGCGCTAGGACATTCTGTGTTTCTGTATAAAAGTTTAAAAAATCAGAGGCGGACAAATAGACATTGCAATTTAAAATAATAGCGTGTGAAGCTAACATGCAGGTTCAGATACGCCGCTACTGGTTCGCACCCAATTCAATGCATCAACTATAAACCCTAGCTTAATCCATCTTTATTCTCACAGATACTGGTGTATAAAACAACCTATTTAAAACAAACTATGCTTAGCCTGACGAGGGGAAAATAAAGCCTGGTAGCCCGCCAGGCTTATAATACACTGGGGGAAACCCTGCAACTAGGCTTGTACGTTTTCTTACACTCCAGTGTAAGTGGAAAAGTTTTTTATGACATTAGTTTAAAGGATGTGGCAGAAATTTAGGCACATGAGGGAAAAGCTATGAGTCGGTTTCTAAGCTAGCAATGTCCAATTGTTGTAAATACTGCCAACTAGCCTAAGAGCCCCAATTAGACGTGCTACTTCGACAGACAAATCAGCTTGAATTGAGGAAATAAAAGTAAGGCTATATTGGCAAAAACAATGGCAGTTGCTCCTTTAAGTACTCCAAACGTCTGTCATGGCGCCTCAAAGCAATTAGGTGATACACTGTAGATGCAATATCAGGCTACCAGCCCACAGAAATACACACCTGGAGTCTGAGGGGGTGGAGCTGGTGAGGGTGCTGGTGAAGGGGCTGGGGATGGCGCTGGAGGTAAGGTGGATTGAGGAGGCGGCTGTGGTTGTACAACAGGGTGAGGGGGCTGAACAGGAGCAGGAGGCGGGACCGGGGTAGGTGCAGGTGTTGGGACGGAAACGGGGGCAGCTATAGGTGTTGGTGTGACTGTGGGTGCAGCGGGAGGTACAGGTGTGGGTGGGGGACCAGGGGTGGGTGCAGGCACAGAAGCACGTACAGGTGGGGGAACGGGTGCAGATGTAGGCACTGGTGCACGTACAGGTGGGGGAATGGGTGTAGATGTAGGTACAGGAGTGCGCACAGGTGGGGGAATGGGTGCAGATGTAGGAACAGGAGCACATACAGGTGGAGGATGAATAGGGGTGGATGGAGGTGGATGAGCTGGTGGTCCCTGAATTCGTATCATTGGAGGAGTTTGGTGATTGACTAGAGGAGCAGCATGTTTCTGTATGGGGGGCGGGGCTTCATGAGGGGATGTGGGTGGGGCTGTGGATGTTGATGCTCCTGCAGTTGGAGGGGCCAAAACTGATGACCAGCAGTTCAGTTAAAAGAAAGAGGAAACAAGAAGATGATCAGAAACAATGAGAGGATTAATGACGGCATGACCATCTTCAGAGGCTAACCAGTCACATGACCAATCACATGACCAATCACATCACTACTGTAGGTAAAACACAAAGAGGAGGCATCGAGCTGAACAGGTAGCAGAAGAAGAAAATGACTCCAGATCCTTTCCACTGAATTCCCACAAGTCTGAGAATCAACTTCATTGATTAAAGGTGATCTACTATGCTTCTTTGAACAAGTTAGTAAAGATCTGAGGCCTGTACAAAATATGTCCTTTAGTATTTCTGCACAAAATCATTCCTAGATAATGAGATTTTAATCTGGTCTGTTGTGCCTATTTTGAGCTGAGGGAAAATGGCTGCAAACAGATGTGCAATTACACAGCTGTACATCCTTGAAAAGCATAAGTGGAGCCTCCTGCACAACCAACAAGAATGCAGTCCAGTAAGAGGTGTCTGGATGGTAAGTCAACAACAGCAGTCATTGTACAGCCCACACAGCCTTACAAACAGTTGACCAAACATCCCGGAGCTCTGTTGGGTTGCTAGGTAACGGGCGGAACTCCACTGAGGTTGCTAGGTAACGGCACAGTCATTGCCAAAAACTGGTTTGGTGGTTTTTGTTTTTACTCTTGAACTTTTTAGAAGCAGCTGAAACCCAAACAGAAGTCCAATAACATGCAAAATCAGAATTTTGCATAATATGTCACCTTTATGAAGGTTTTGGTTGCTTCATAAAGGCGAAGCAACCAAATGAACACTCAGACATTCAATGCAGGTAAACCCCTGACACACCTGCATTACAACGCAGCTACGACTTCCCACAAAGCCCTGATCAACCCCACAGTGACGTCCACGAGTGTTTTCACACACACACACGTCTCAATCTGTTCCATCATTTTTATCATTTATCAACAATTATCAACAATTACAGCTACAACTACAGCTACAACGCTCTTCTTAAAGACCTAACACATGCAGAGAATGTCTCTATTTCTAACCAGGTGGACGACACTCAATAGTCACTACCTGTCTGAACACAGTCAAAAGGTTCTCCATCTGAAAGAAACAACTCAGCGTTAGACTGCTAAACTCTATTCAGCAAGATCAGCTGCAGAAAAAAAAATCAATTTATAAAAGGTGAATCAATACAGTTTTTTTATTTTTATTTATAGTTTGATGATTTTAAAGTACGTTTTATGGTGCTTTTTTTTTGTCCAGGTCATTCATGTCAATGAGATTTTAAAATTAATTTACAGGTCCAATGGCCAAATAAAGTAATACAGGTGGAAACAAGTACTTGAAGCATTTCTATATGTATTCAATTAGCACCAGAAATAAGGAGAAATCAGATAAAACGGCTCATTTAGAAGCAGTAAAACAATAAATGTACTTTATTTTCATTGCACCAAAACATTTATTTAACCTCAAACTCGATCATTCACTTGTGTTCCCTACTGTAACATGTTGAGGGCCAAAGCTTTTGATTAATAATCAGTTTCTTAATAGTTTTTCTAAAACATTATTTTTCAGTTTTTAAGAAAATGTAGATTCTGATTTCTCTTTTAGAATTTTGCATAAATTATATTTTATGAGGGTTTAAATATTTATCTTGTGTCTTGGTTTGTCTCTTGTTTTTTTTTTACAGCATTTTGGCAAAACTTGTTATAAAATGTAATTTTTTAACAAATTTGACATGAACCAAAAATAAAACCTCCCTAAAGATTAGAACCAATCAGAAATGTCTCTGTTTCTGTTAGAGGGGATAAATTTTGATTTCCCCAGAAATTAAATAGAAAAAAAATTTAAAATAAAGCATGTAATGTAATTTGAGTCTATATATACTACATTGTACTGGGTTGATTGAATGTGATTATACACCTCTGGATATAAATTTGAATGTTTTATAAAGTGTCTCAATGTGGGTGAACTGATGCTACATAAATTAACTAAATAAAAATTAAATGCAGTAAAGAAACATCTTGAATGAGGATAATATTGATTATTATTAGCCGATTGGTAATAAGATCAGCTGTTTTCCAGAAAACGTACTTCGGTCTAGAGGTCCTTTTGGCGGGACAACAGGAAGCTGACGTCCACGGCGAGGACAGACCGCCGATCCGGTGGGACTCGTCATGTTGGATCCGACCCGAGCGTTAGCCCTGTTTTAAAAAAAAGAAAAAGAATAAATAAATAAATAAATAAGGCAATGGAGTATCGAGAAAATAAACTACAATCAGACATAAGGAAGAAAGGTCAAACGTCAATGTCTGATTAGGAACCATGCATCAATTAAACACAACACCAATAATTAAAATTAGGGCTGCAACTAATGATTACTTTAGATTATTCTAGTGATTAATCTTTGTTCTGATGATTAATCAATTAACTAGCTATAAAAATTGGGACAATTGTTAAAATTTTTAATTGAACCGCTTAAACTTTATTTATGCAATATTTTTAAATAATTTTTAAAATAAGAAAATAGCATATGAGTGCAGTAATACAGCATTCCTTTTATGGGTTTAACAGAGTAAAGCTAAAACTAGGACTTTAGGGAGAACAAAAGTGTCTTTTACTGTAAATAAATACAGTAAAAGACTGTATTTATTTACAGTGTTTTATATGTGTGTGTATATATATATATATACACACACACAGTAGATTTGGGATTTTCTCAGCAAATCCTTCAAATCCTTCAAATAAATGTATATTTTAATGTATGTCTTTAATTTGAGGACAGTTACTTGGTGTTTGTGTGTGTTAGAGGATTCAACAGCAGGTCGCAGGAAAGCCAAGCAGGCAGACGATAAATTAAATGTTTTCTCTCCGGGTTGCATACGTGCACGGCTGCAACATAACGATCAAATCAAAACAACAAATCAAACAGACAAAAGGCAACAAACAACAAGTCAGGCTGCCAAACATGCAACAAAAACAAAAAGGGTTAAAATGGCTGATTAGTAAAAAAATAAAGAGTTGGACTTCATGCTCCAAACGACACTTGGCAAACACCGTAGAGACTGAGCTGCCTCCTGATTGGTCAGCAGCGGGTCACCTGATCAGTGCAGGTGAAGGAGGGGCGGAGCGACCAGACCTAAGGTAGGAGGAGTCAGCACGGTCAGTCGAGTGCGACCGCGCGTAGACGGGTCGGTCGGCCATCGCTCGCTGGTCGGCTGAGCGAGAGCGGCTGTAATAATCCTTCCGGTCCATCCCCCTGCTGAACCTGCGTATCACCATGACAACTGTCAACTATTGTCACCATGACAACCGCTGCACCTGGGGGATGGGTTAGTCACACGGAGTGGACATCACTCTGGTCACCTGTGGATCTCGAAAGTAAAAGGCCTTGTTTTGTAGGAGAGGAAATATGTTTGGCACCATGTTTCCCAGGAAGTTTCAACAAAAACCAGAACAGGTAAGAAGTGAAAAATGAAAGTTTTTAACTAAAACTGAAGGACATAAAAGTCGGGATTCCAGAGAAGAAGAGCTCAGAGATCCCAGAAGGAAGATAAGAAGTCAAAGATGACAAAGATTCAGTGGGTATTTTCAATCTATTCTCTGGGTTTGTTCAGTAAAATTCAAGAACTTCTCAAACATTTTCAAGATAAGGTTCCAAACTTTTCCAGCCGCACACTTTGGAGATAAAAACCTAACAAATTAATTAAAGAAGACAGTTTCAATTCGCGATTTTATGTTTAAAATTTTATGGTTTGAAATGTCTCTTTATACATGTTTCCACCCTGAAAAAGTTATTATGAAAAACGTTCTAGCATTTAGCAAAAATTTATAATTTTGGTGATTCTAACTGACCCAAAACAAGGAAGGTTTAACCAGATTAAATCTTTATTGTTTTTTAACTATAGATTGTAATTTAAAAAAATATTTAGGTGTCTTTTTATTATTTAAAAATTTCTGGATTCAACTATAAATTTAGGCTTTTAATCAAATCGTTAGATTGCATCTGAAGCACTTTGAAGGATTTTACACAGAAAAGAAGCACTTTCCAAACCTCTTTCACTAGATCTACAGCTAACTGGGTGATCTCCAGTCTGTAACTGGTCTGTTTACCTCAGCAGCTCCTCATCATAAGCTTCTGGCTCATAGGGAAAGTCTGGGATGAAGTCCTGACTGCGGAACAGAACAACGTCAAACACTCAACACCTTTCTACACTATGGCTGCATCTCAATTAATTCTTTCATTAATTCAATTCAAAAACCGACACTCGTGCATTATTTTGAGTTATTACACACAGAGTGATTTATTGCTACAATTGTGGCATTTTTTCACTCACATCTAATAAAAACCCAAAGTTCAGTTTCTCTCAAACAACAGCAAGCTGAATTCTGTTTCAAATGAGAACATTTTTAGAGAACAATAATGTTTATTGTTATAGTAATAACATAAAATATTGTGATAAAATTCTAACTTTATTTCACTCTCCGACTCCATCTACAGCTTGTGAATCTTCCCCAAACTCATAAAATGACTTAGCTTTATTCCAGGTTTGGTTCATCCTTGTTACTTGCGCACCTCTTAATGATAAACATTTTTCCTTCCACTAAACTTTCGTTTAATATTTTTAGATACAGCGTTTGATGAACAAACAAACTTCTCAAGCAGTGACATTTAGTGGTTTAAGCACTTGAAATAAATCACTCTGAATGTAATATATCTATTAGGTCACACTTTAGAAAGTGCTTACTGGGCTCCAATTTTTGGGGGACGTGCAAATTTTTTTAAATTTTTTAAATGAATCCATATTTTGAAAATATTACACTTTATATAAAACATATATGCCCAAATTAGTTGAGGTGCATCAAAATTTTGGGATTTTTATGATCATAGACAGTATTCCTGCATTTGAAAATTATAAAGTTATAGTCAATTTCTTTGGGAAAAATCGATCAGTACCTTCCATTAAGGCGACTATCTATGAATATACTTTAATTTGCTTTAGTAAAATACATTTTCTTTAATGGACAGGGCACCAAGCTGGCTCCAGCTCCGGACCCCACATCCTTGTAAATCCGGCCCTGTGAATCTATGTAACATACGAGTTTCTTTTTTTGAATTAAATTACTGAATCTACAGAGAGACACCTATAAATTAGCAACTAGCAGAGCTTACCTGTACTCCTCACAACTCCCATTCATTATATGGTTTGTCCAGGTTTGTTGTGGACCATTAAAGTATCTTACATGCAGAGAAGCATATCAATAGTTATGTTTACTCTTTAAAATGTAACTACTGTTTCTGCTGGTACTACAACTAGCTACTGCAGCGGTACCTGTCGTAGGAATCGAGAGAGTTGGCGGTAGACATTCTCCTCAGGTGTCGCCTGAATACAGAGGAGGAAGAACTGAATCCAGATGCTCAGCACAAACTAAACACCAAAATGTCCACAACTTCTACTACTAACGTATCAAAAGCAGCAAAGACAGAAGGAAAGTGGTGCTACAACATTAAGGGAGGCTAATGCTAAGCCAAAGGTGTGAAATTATAGAACTATAACCAGAACCGAGTTCAGGAACAAACAGTGAGACGAAGTTATTCCCAACTAAAACCTGAACATAGATCAGCTCTAACATCAGGACTAAAGTGCATTGCATCCAGTTCAGACCCGTTTCTGCTTTTCATGGTCCAACACATCAGCACATCATACTGGATCGGACAGCACCTACTGGCCGCTAATGCTAGTGACACTCCTGCAGGCGACATTATTGTGCAGTGAGTCATAATAATGGTGCAAAATCTGTTAGAAAAATGTTCGTAGCGCCTTTATTTCTTAGCAGATTTCTATAAAACATGTCTTCAGTTAAAGCTTAGAAAGTTGGTTTGTTTTATTGACATAAGTCTATAAACTGTTTGGTTTCTATCAGCTCTGTCACAATGCAAGAGAGGACCGAGCTAATTTCTCTTCAATGTTGGTCAATAATTAAATTTCACATCTTTACTGATGCCAAAGTTTGTTCAAATTTAACAAAGTATGGCTATTAAACTATAAAATTTCATACTATTGGATGATTGTTATGAATATTGCAACAATCTACAAAGGAAGCAATTACTCCAGTTTTTGTCGTTTATTGAACTTTTATATCAGCTGCAGTGATTTACACAGCAAGGGAAAATAATGCTGAAAAACATGGGAAGAGCAACTGAAAACAATTTGTATTCTGCTTTGATTTTCTTCCTCTCTCATTCGACTTTTCTCTAAACCCAAAAACGATCACGTTCAAGTGTATCAAATTAAAACATCTTCCTGACCACTGAAATTGGACCTTTGTTATCTAGTTATTGTTGTGTTAAATAAAAATGGCGTCGGTTTTTGATGTTATTTGCGTTTTTGTGTCATTTTTCCAACCACAGATTTTCCTGACTCAAAGCACAGCAATGGGCGCGCCAATTGACATGATGTCCAGTTCAGTATTGCATCAATGATCCAACTGCAGCTCTTCCACAACTTCAACACTGATTTATTAATTAAAGTTTTCTCATTCTAAATTAAGTTTAATTAAGCCGGAACCGGACTTCATGTTCCTCTAGCTCCAGTCCAGGTGTGCTGGTGTTGTTTCCCTCTGGTACCTGTCCAAGCTGCTGTACTGACAGGCGTCAGAGTACGCTCGACTCAGTTTGGAGCCGCGCAGCAGCCGCACCGCATCCTCCCGGTACAATGGATACAGAGGGTTGCCACTGGCAACCAGAGGTTAGAAGTCAGAGAGGTAACGAGCCACAGAAGAGGAGGAAAAGTTGGGGTAAAAATAAAAGGCAATCTTCAAAAAACCAAAAACACTATGCCTCAAAAAGTAGCAATTTTAACTCATCAAAACAAATCTCACCTCTTTGCTCTTTAATCTCGTACTCTACAAATAGAATCATCTAATAACATGGCTTAAAAATAAAATCGGTTTTCCAATATATTACCAATTTATTACCTTGGTTTCTTTCCTGAACGAGAAATTACAGAAAATATTTTTTAAAAAGTAGTTTTTAATTTAATCTGGAGAATTAGGGCCAGGCATCAAGAATGTCTGCTTTATTAGGAGAATAAGGCCTCACATTTATCAAAAGTTTTATTTAAAATTACAAGGAAAAAATTGTTTTTAATGAGAATCAAATTGTTTCTTCAAAACAAATAATAAACTGATGCTGATGTGATAAAAGGTGAAACATTTCCTTATGTATAAAATCAATAACTTCACAAAATGTTTAATTTGTTATTTCTCATGCTGAAGTTCTCATAAAGTTACGACTTTATTCTGGAAATATTATTTTGTTCTCAATTAAAAAGATATATATATATATATATTCTGTGGTAGAATTAACCTGAATAAATTAAGTCATCTTTTTATTATATATATTTATATTAGTACTTTTTATTTTTTATTTTTTTTATTGAAGCCCTGCAATGACATTTTACTCAATATGTACATTTTAAATGTCCAATTAAAATTGAATGACAGTATAGTCTGTCTTTGCGTATTTAGAGTCTAAATAAATAGAAGCTGTAAAACACATTAAAACAAGATGGCCGCCTCGGGTATGCTGCCGTCACTCTGAACTATGGAAACATAAGGACTACATAGAGGCGAAAAAAATCCAGATTTTCAAAAAATTAAGTCTCCAAAAGCTAAAATGAATTTATCTGCCATGCAATTTGCTCAGTGTTTACCTTTGTGGAGGCGGTTGGCTCGGCGACCGTGGCCTGCGCACCATCTCAGATCGGGAGCAGTGATTGGACGATATCACCTGTTCTGGCACTGAGAGGGTGGAGCTGTGGAAGTCCCGCCCATTCTGTCTGTAATCTGCAATGAAACAAACATGGTTTATTCGTCTACATTTATGTGATCTAAAGATAAACGTTTAGTCAAACTACAACTTGTGAGAAAAACGTTACATTTCTAACTTAACAGACAGAAAATCAGCTCCATAAAAGAACCAGGAGTTAAAGTAACCTTCTGAGTCTCAGAAGTTTATTTTTTTTATTTTTTATTGTCAACTTGGTCAGAACAATGTATGAATGTATGAATACATTTAAACAGGAAATCTTACATGCCATCACACTTTACCAATAATTATTCCGGATTACTGCTCATGGTCACGGCTCCCTTTCCATAAAATATGTACATACAGTGCTACTTGTGTAATGTGTTATCATACATTAATAGGTAACACTTCTATTTTATGTTATAGACATGTATATTTTATTTTGTGCATTTTTTTATTTATATAGAGAATATTGACTCTTATTTCTCCATATCATTGGGCTGTATTGTATTGTGGGATGTTGTGGTTACCTGAAATGACGCCAATGCCGTCTTCACAGTCGTAATCTGAAAACTCGCTGTCGCTGATCCTTTGAGATCCTACAAACACACAGAGACAGGAAGAAACAAGAAGGATGTTTAGAAGATCACATGTCATCTTCAGCTGGAAGCACAACAGATAGAAAAACGTTAAACTCAGGAGCAGAATGAATACATATGCAACCCTGAGGTTTGGTTGTCAAAAGTGTCTTTTTAGTAACAAAAATTGTTAAAAACCATTGCCTCTTTCCTCTCACTTGAGAACGATACACTCCTTTGTATTGATAGTCACCTAAAATCACAATAAGATACATAGAAATTTGTAACGTGACAAGATGTGAAAATGTTAATGGGGAATCAATACAAGGAACCACATATAACCTGTTAATGCCATTTATGAGTCAAATGCATCATAACAATCCTTCATCCACAAACAGAAAGCAAACAAACTTCTATCAGCAGTTAGATAGATGCCTCGGATGCTGTAGCAGTCAGAGGCTTCTGTAACACTGACTGCGACAGCATCTCTAATAATTCTTTAAGGAAAATTACAGTTACGTGTAATATCCAAATTAGCTGCTGCTGTTTCCACTCGCACGGGAAAACGGCTGCAAACAGATCCGCAATTATACAACCGTACATGTTTGAAAAGTCAAAGTGGAGCCTCCTGCACAACCAACAAGAGTCAAGGAAGTGGTTTCTATATGGTAAGTCAACAACAAAACACTTGTCTCTTCCAGCAGCCATTGTACAGCGGTAAAAGCAGCAGACAAAATGTGCTGGAGCTCCTTTGGGTTGCTAGGTAAAGGGACGGGTTCGTCAGGTTGTTACCTAGCAACTAAAACGTTAGCATCAGAAAGGTTTTGAAACAGCTTATTTTTAAACACCAAAAACATTAGCTTACTGGCAAAATATTTCATTTTTTAAAATGCTTGGGCTGTTATCAGAATCAGTAGAAACTAAAATCGAAATATAAAAATGTGCAAAATGTGAATTTTGCATGAAAGGTCCCCTTTAACAATTCTATGGACATAATTGCAAATTGTCCATTTTGTTTGTTTCTAATTTTATGGCTGCAGAAACAAAAACTGCAACACAAAATTCAGAGGACTTCACACAGACACACGGTCACACACACAGGTGTTATTACCTGAGTTAAAGTAAGGACCTTTATCTGGTAACGCATCATAAGAAGTGAAACAACAAACAAACAAAAAAATAGATGTTAAGAAAATGACATGATGAAATAACGACACAAAATAAACATCTATATTTCTAAAATTGATCAAATTTATCAATAAGAAGCAATAACATAAGAAAAATAACGTGATTGAGTGAGAATTGGTGTGTTTCCGGTGTGACGCTCACTCTGAAGCCTCCTGCTGCTCTGGGACGGCTCCGTCTGCAGTCCCCTCCTCTGCAGGTAGGGGGAGGCGTTGGGCAGCGGCACGGAGGAGACGTCATGAAGCTGCAGCTTGTACCAGTGAGGCTGATCGTCCAGCAGCGCCGATTCCAGCTCTATCAGGACCTGAAGACAAACCAAACACGTCAGGACGCCCTAGCCTCAGATTACCCCTTAATAACACAACATGTCAATATATATACAACCTAAAATAAAAATATTAGTCTCTTAACGCACGTATTGTTTTGAAAAGCCATGAACACGTCCCCTCAGGGTCTTTTGAGTTATTTACACATTCTTAAAGTGTGGATTCCAATGTCAAACATAGAAACCAAAAACAAGTTGTTCTTTACTGCCAAGTGTTGTGTGCATCAAAACATGTGCAGCTTGTCATTTAGAAGCAATTAAAAATAAAAACAGACTTGAGTTGCTTTGCCAGAAACAAAAAATAAATACAAAGTCATCCACCCATTTCTATCAACTGCATTTATCCATTGTATTTAATTAATCTAATTTAATAGTAGTGAGCAGAGTATTATAAGCTAGCAAAGTCGTAAAAAACAAAGAACAGTTCTCACTAACGGACTCCTTCACTCTGCCGTTCAAAAGAATCGAGTGAATCGCTAACGAACGACACATCAAAACTCCCAGCAGTGTTGGCTTACTTTCCTCCGATTACATAAATATCCATGGAGTTGTTTTTTTTGTGAGTGACCCGGTTTTAACCCATTCATCCATCATTTTTAAACAAAATCCTTTGCTAAGCTAGCTGAAGCGTCGCACTTTGAGCTAACGTGACGTCACGGGAAATAAACGGTCGTTGACATGCAATACCGAGAGGACCACTAGGGGGCTCCAGCTCCCCTGTGATACAGACTGATTTAAGCAGGTGTGCTCACCTCTCCCAGGAACTGGCTCTCCTCCTCTCGGACCCTGGCCTGGTCCCAGACAGTGAGCTCCAGCATCCGCTCCCTGAACTCGCGCCGGTGAACCGGGGAGTACATGAAGGTCTGGTTCCAGCGAGGCTCCAGGGACTTCTTCACCGTCTTCGTCCTTCGTTTGCTCTTATCGCTGGGAAGATGAGAAACAAGAATTTACATCAAGTGTAAATAAATAAAAGCTTTGGGGTTTTTTTCATTAGTTTTATTCTGTTGTGACTTTTTCCCTAATTCAATTAGTTTTGATAAGTGTTTTTTAATTTGCATTAATTATTATCAGAGTTTGGTACATTTGCTTGAGTAACTATGTTGTACTTTCCACTCATACTTGAGTAATTGTATTAGGAAGTTTTTCTACTCTTACTTGTGTACAATTTCTGGATTTTCTACCCTCTGATGAAAAAAAAATGTTTTAACCAAAAATTGAGTTAAGAAGCAAATATTTTAAGTTGTTCTTTGAGCTCAATAATTTTTGCAGTAAGGGAAAGAAGTTGGAGCACAGCTGACTTAAAGCTACACTGCAAAAACACAAATCTTACAATAATTTTAATGTAGTTTCTGTTGTAAGGGAAAGGAACATCAAGTATAGCAATAGTGAAAATAATGTAGTTTTGTTTTTCTTCTTCTACCTTCTGTCCGGCAGGAAGTAGATCTTGACGTATGGGTTTCGCGGTCGTCCATCGTCCCGAACAGGAAGTTCTTTGGCTCCAAGGACCGTGACGATCAGCTGATGACCAACCTTGTCATACCACAGTTTGATCTGTATTCAAACATTAAATACAGCAACTTTAGAAACAGAACAGAGAACAGATCTGACCCATTCATACTGGTTCAATCTTTATAAAGGGCTCCAATTTCTTAGGGGGCGGCCCTCATAAAAAAATCACAGCGACCAGTCACATTTACTTAAAGACTTTTTAACAAAAAAACTATCATTAATACATTGTACTTTTCACTTTTACCTGAATGACTTTATTATGACACAACACTAATCCTATTTCAGTAAAATTTC
Source organism: Poeciliopsis prolifica (assembly GCF_027474105.1). NCBI lineage: Eukaryota > Metazoa > Chordata > Actinopteri > Cyprinodontiformes > Poeciliidae > Poeciliopsis > Poeciliopsis prolifica. The sequence continues at coordinate 1,319,221 of NW_026562462.1, read as the reverse complement.
TGGATTTTCTATCCACTGAATTAAAAACAAACTTAAGTTTTAACCAAAAGGTCACCAGATACAGACACACACCTGCAGTTTTTGTTAAAACTTCATCAGTTTTTTATTGAAAAAAACTTACTTTGAAAATTTTCCTTTATATTGTAATTATTATTTATATACATTATTTTCATTTTATTATTTTAAATACCCACATTTCCACATAATTTTATATTTTGGTCTGTCTGATGATGTTTTAAATATTAAATAATTGATGTTTTGATCAGTTTTACCAAATCCTTTAAGTTACTTTTTACTTTTACTTTTGAGGAAAAATATGCTGAAGTCTTACTTCAGTGCAATGTTTTATGTTTTCTCATATCGATCACCAGAAAAAAAATGACACATATTTGGAAACATTGTTTCATAAATTGCAGGTAAGCATCTATTTTACACTAAACTGATGAACTCTACAGCTAACAACAAACTCAAGCTAACCTACAGCCCAACTCTCTACATGTTACCTGGATCCTGGGAACCAGAGGAGGCCTGTTTACACTCTGTAAACACATACACGTCACCATGGAAATGCCTGTTTACAGACGGGTTTCTGGGCCGAGGTGCGAGATGTTGGCTGAACTTACGGAGACTTGTCCTGACAGAACGCTGGGGCTCATGGGAGAGGTGACGGAGATGGACGGGCCGACCTTCTGGGAGTCGAAGGAACTGGAACCTGAGCACAGAAAAACAAAACCAGTTCCACTGGAGCCCGCTTTAGACTGCTACATCAGATCTTTCCTTCCATCACCATCTACAGTAACTCTTTGAAGAATTCAAATTAGTAAGAGTTACTACAAAATGTACATTTTCTTCAGGATCAATATTTGAATTTTAATAATATGATTAATTTTAACTGAGCTAAAACAGAAACACTAACATCGTACTCTGAGGGAAAATATTTAAGTGCTGTGGTTTTCTGTAAACTTGTGTTGGATTATGCTTTGTGTAAAAACTCACTGGAGTCCAGGTGAACACTGGAGGCGTCTGCTGCTCTTGAAACGTCTCTGCTGAGCAAGAACCAACAGATATCCGTTAGCATTAGCATCCAATGAAACATATTTCATAGGTAGATATGATATCAGACGCAGAATATGTGAACATTTTTAATTTTTTCAGCTTGGACTGGACCGGATGTGTGACCCACCGGACCGGTCGGCACACCACCAGCTCCACCTGCGGTTCTGGTTTGGACTCCATGATGATGTCATAGACCTCGTTGAATGTGGCGCCCTGAAGAACCCGGCCATTCCACTCCAGAACCTGATCACCTGGAGATCAAAAACGTAACACGTTACAGTTCACACTGCAAAAAGCAAACGAGCCACACTCGTCGATATTTATTACTGGATTGGAATGAGCCTATCAGCCGCTATAGCTACCAAATGATAGCTGTCCAAGAAATGATCAATTATCTAATGATTTAGAATTATATTAGATGGATAAAAATATAAAGTTAATTGGAAATTTTGGTACTTTATTGACCACAGTGACAAAAAAATTCATTTAAGTAACAAAAAATTACTAAATCAGGCAAAAGAGAAATTTTTCAAATTAGTTTCTTTCAATAAAATCTTCTGAAACTTTAACAAAAACTGCAGGTCTGTGTCTGGCGAATGTTTGGTTAAAACATGTTTGTTTTTCATTCATTGGGTAGGAAATTTTTACTCAACTAAGAGCAGAAATACTTCACAATAAAATTTCTCAAGTAAAAGTAAAAAGTAGATTTTAAAAAAAAAATGTTACTCAAGTAAATGTAACTAGTTACTACCAACATCGGGTCGGTCTACTCTACATACAGGCCCGTTGCCAAGGCAACCGACTGACATGCTGTGCGTTGTCACATGACATCCAACCCAGTAATATATTCCAATGTAAATGACCCCAAAAATATGAGAAGTAAAGATATTTTTACAAAGTGAAACTAAAATAAAACAATCAGGTTGATGGAAACGGACAATCAGACGTCTGGTAAGTTAAGCTTTTTATATCTACTGCAACTACTTTACTGTAAGTTGAAGAAAGCAACATTTAACGTATAATAAGAGACGATCTATGAGCACAAACTGTGTTTACCTGGTCTCAGATGTCCCACTGTGTCTGCCAGACTTCCTCTCTTCACTTTGGTGATGAACGCACACAGACGGCCAGACTCTGTCATCTTCCCACCAACAACCTGAAAAAACCCGGCGCCCATCAGCAACCCGCTGAACGCAACTGGGATGATCATAAGAGAAACAGCAGCGCCACCTTGAGGCCCAGCAGGGCTCCTGTGTCTGCAGGAACCGTCCCGTCCTTCATCCTCTTGTTCAGGACGATTCGACCAATCAGACGCTCCCCATCTTTGGATGGTTGCCATGTGACCGGCTGCTGATGGGTCACAAAAAATACAGTTTAATTTGTAAAATCAGACAGGTAGGAAGGCAGACGGGGAATGGATGTGATGATGGAGGGCGTGTTTGTTGAGTTACCATAGACATAGGTGCAGGCTCGCCATGCCAGGTACTGTGATCCCACCACTGGCTCTCCATGTCTCCTGGAAACAACAAAACAAATTTCATAAAAACAATTGAAACTTATAAAGGTATATAAAAAACTGTCCTCTTTGGTCCAAATCCACTGTTCTTTTCTATTTAGTTTTTTCCTCTTTCCTTCATTTAAAACACATCAGAAATTAAATCCTGCTTGGCTTCAGCGTATGGTCACAAGATCCAGCATAACACTGATCAGCTATTTAATATTTATAGATACATTTTGTTAAGACATCCCTTACTGTCCTCTCTTTTTAAAGAAAGTTTCTCTTCTTAGTTTGGCCTTTGTTGATGCACATCCCTTTAAAAACTTCTTGAAAATAAACTGTATTTAAAAAGACAATAAGGGATCAATTTCAATTGGAATATGTCCCGATCCATGTGAATTTGGTGTGTTTCTGCTTTGATTCCTTGACTGGTTTTCTTCTGAGATCCAACTTCAGTTTTCACAGTTGTTGACAGACATGCTTTGCTAATAAAGAAGATGCACTGACTTCCTCCAGTAGTCAGTTTGTCCTGCATTCATTTCCTCCAAGGAAGAGAAACAATGAGATTACATCCATTCACGACTACAGATCTCTTTTTTCTGATTCCGTTTACACAAAACGTCTTCTTTATTGAACTCCAATGACGCTGCATAACTCTACAAAAACACAACATCTCACCAAGTATTTTTGTTCTGGTTCTGCTCTGCATTTCCGGAACCAGAATCAAACATGAAGAAGCAGCATTCAGCTTTTATGCACCACAAGTCTGGAATAAACTTCCAGAAAACTGAAAAACAGCTGAAACACTGAGCTCCTTTGAACCAAGACTAAAACCCAGCTGTTTAGTTGTTCTTGAACCATTATAAATTGAACATTGATCGACATATATCTTGTTTATTGGTGATTTTAACAATAGTTCTTGACAAAATATAATGTCTGTTGTTGGTTTTCACAACTGTTGACTAAAATATGCTTCTTTTTTATGTTCTCACAATGCAAAGCACTTTGAACTACTTTGTTGCTAAAATGTGCTATAAAAATAAAGTTGACTGATTTATTGATTGTCTAGTTTTTAGTGCAAATATCTCAGTTCACTTTAAAGACAAAACTAACTGACAACTGACTTTTCAGCAAGATACAGGAATTTGTTTTTAGTCAATAATTTGTACTTGTTGCCTTGCAGATAAAACAAACTTCTATATCTTTCTGAAAAGCTACTTCTAAGTTCAATTTTTTTATTTTATTTCAAGTGTTATAAGACATTTACACTTGAAACTAGACCAAAACTCCTTGGTAATATTTTGGGGATCAGTTTTTGCAGCATTATTGTCCATCACCTGCAGTTTGAATCTATAAACTTTCTGCCATCAGTGAAAGAAGATTAAATGCAGGTACATTTGGAGCAATAACAGAGTGTTTGAGCCTATAAACGGACAGGAAGTCCACTTAGACCCATCATCAGGTGCAAATCCCTGCCAGAAAGCCTCTGCAGTACTCACAGGTCTGAGAGGACGACGGCATGATAGAAGATGAAGGTTTAGATGAAGAAGAAGAGAAGAAGAGCAGGAGGTGAACCTGCAGCTCCTCTGTCCTCCTCTCTGGGAGAGGGATCACAGTTTGCCCCGAGCTCTGCCTGCAGGCGGCAGGGCGGCTCATACCTGTCTGGAACAGGATTAGCTCAGGCCAAACACAGAGTCCGTCTCTCTGTCAGCAGCAGCATCACGGCTTCAGCTGAACTTTGCCGGTTGCAAACCTGCTGTTTGCTTCACTTTGGGTCAGAGAGTCGGAGAACTGGGAGAAACATTCCAGCGACTCCAAGCACTTTCTTGAAGCTTTAACCTTAAGAACTTTGAAAAATCCAACAGATTTCCATTAAAATGAGCAAAGAATGCAGCAGATCCAGGCCACCTTGTCCACAGTTTGGTTCCTTCCTGCACTGTTTCTATTCCTGCTTCCTTCCAGCGACTCCTGGTAATCCAAACTCTTCACTTGTAATCCAATTGAGGGAAGTCAGCATCGACACTGATTCTGTGACCCATCAGAACCGACAAGCTGAGATGTTTGTCTCCCACCATGGCCAGATTATCGACCAGCTTCTCCAGGATCCGTTCTGTTTTCCAGTCAAGTTTATCAGAGGTTTTTATGTTGCATCCTGCGGTCCAGGTGTCTTCGGTACCGCAGCGTCAGCGACTCTGAGCTGATCTCTCACCTCTGACCCTGATGGGAGGAGTCACTCTGAGCCAATCAGACTCCATCGTCTCTCTTGACTTTGGTCCCTGAGACGTAGACACAGAAGATTAACCGAACGCAGAACGTGGAAACTGAAACTCTGCTGACATTCATGACGTCGGCGTCCATAGGCCTGAAGACCGACTCCCAGGCACAGAGCGTATCTGAATAAACGGGTTATCATGGCAACAATGGACAAAACCCAAAATTAAAACCAGCACAGCTTCATCGAGAAATGTTTTACATGACACCTTAAGTTGGAAAGTGCCAAAAGCCTTGTTCAGTTACAGAGTTTCTCAAGTTTCAATAACTCAAATTTAAGACTTTTTAAGACTTCTATGAGTTAAATTTAAGACCTGCATCTCCACAGAAATCTACAAACATGAACCAGCCAGCTAGAGATGAGCTTGAAAACATGACTAAGACACAAAAAAAAGAAAAATGCTAGCTAGCTAATTAGCGGCAGCCTCAACCTTCTCAAGTCACAGAGTTTATGCTTGGATGTTGTGATCAATTCCTGAAGGCAAGAAATTTTAAAGGGACAGCGCCCCAATTTCAAGGCGTGAAATCAGGAAGCAAAATTTATTTTAAGTGAAATTTTATATATGCAGCATTTTTATAACAACTGAAGGTAACAGTTACTTGGCTGTGCTATAAAATGGCCTGGAAACCAGATAAAGAATTTGAATGTTTTTTGTGTTTTCAGAAACATACAGAGAGAACAAAGTTCTCTCTGTTACTAGAGTTGAAAAATGCAGATTTTTAACAAACCAATCCATTAGAAATGACCCTACAACATTTAGTGGGATTTGGAGATACTCCAGAAGAATTTAACATAATGGCCAATCATTTGGCCAGAGGAAAAAAGTTCTCTAATGTGGAACAGTACCACCATAACCAAATATGGAAATGATGAGAGGAAGAGTTTTCTCACGGGAACCCTCTGTGGTGAGGCTGAGGAAGTGCAGGTGAAGCTGGTTGGAGGTGAAGCCAGATTCAGCTGTAAGAAGATTATCACACTGAGCTAATTTAAGTCAGAGACACTGAGAACACACACAGTGTCTCCTTTTCCACTCTCCCTCCTTCTTGTTTTCTCAGTTTAACTCCTGAAAACTCAAGATATCACTGAAAGACAAGTTCCAGGAAAAAGGCAAAAGTACCTCACTTTTCCACTAGAGGGCAGAAGACAATTTAAACTAATGCAATATTTTGTTAGAGGAAGGATGTTCGTTTATCACTACGACAGTTACTCTGCAAAAGCACAAGATCCTACCAGGTTTTTCTTTTTTTAGTTTATAGTGCATAATAGTGCACAATAAGACAAAATTAACTTACAAGTTTTAAGTCAATAATTAAAACAATTAATTAACTGCCAGTTCTTGTTCCACTGGCAGATTATTTCACTTTTATATCAAGACAAGATATTATATAATCTGCCAGTGAAAGTAGTACTTTCTCATCAAAATTAAGGAATTATTGACGTAAAACTTGCTCCCAAATAAGTTGCATGTAAGTTAGTTCTGTCTTGTTTCAAATGTACTAAGATATTTGCACTAGAAACTTGGTAAGATTTAGATTTTTGCAGTTACCACCATCTTCTTAGTCCATTTTATTTATTTCTGAGAACTTAATTTGGTTTGTAATATTACATAATAAATTAAAATTGCACTTGATTTTATATGGGGTGATTGAAGTGCTAAAGAAATGGCTACTATACAATAATATGTAGAAAAACACATTATTTTATGAGCAACTACTGTATATATTGTGGGGTTTTACCCTTAATTATTAAAATTAATATGTTTCTGATTTGTGGGTTGTTGTTGTTCACAGCTAATCAAGCTAAAAATTAAATTCAATCTAAATTTTTAGCGCTTCTCTAGAAAACAAAACTACTTTAACTTTATAGCACATACTCTGATACTCTGGATGAGAGTTTCTACGTTCTGATACTCTGGATGAGTGTTTCTGATACTCTGGATGAGTGTTTCTACGTTCTGATACTCTGGATGAGAGTTTCTACGTTCTGATACTCTGGATGAGTGTTTCTGATACTCTGGATGAGTGTTTCTACGTTCTGATACTCTGGATGAGAGTTTCTACGTTCTGATACTCTGAATGAGTGTTTCTAAGTTCTGATACTCTGGATGAGTGTTTCTACGTTCTGATACTCTGGATAAGAGTTTCTACGTTCTGATACTCTGGATGAGTGTTTCTGATACTCTGAATGAGTGTTTCTAAGTTCTGATACTCTGGATGAGTGTTTCTACGTTCTGATACTCTGGATGAGTGTTTCTGATACTCTGGATGAGAGTTTCTACGTTCTGATACTCTGGATGAGTGTTTCTGATACTCTGAATGAGAGTTTCTATGTTCTGATACTCTGGATGAGTGTTTCTGATACTCTGGATGAGAGTTTCTATGTTCTGATACTCTGGATGAGTGTTTGTGATACTCTGGATGAGTGTTTGTGATACTCTGGATGAGTGTTTCTGATACTCTGGATGAGAGTTTCTACGTTCTGATACTCTGGATGAGTGTTTCTGATACTCTGGATGAGTGTTTCTACACAGCATTCTTCTCCATGTAGTTCTTACTGTCAGGCTCATCACAGCTGGTGTACTCAGGTGTGGTCAGCAGCTCCTCCTCTGAACTGCTGAAGCTGCCAATCACGTGCATCTTCCCCATCATCCTCCCTCTTTGCGCCATGCTCTCATTGGTGGGCTTCCTCTTGAGGGCGGAGCTCGGGTCCAGGAGTTGCTGTGGCAAGGGGCTGCGGCGAGGAGACGTGGGGCTGAGGTGATTGGGAGTCCTGTCTACCGAGAATGACCTCTGACCTCCAGACCCAATCAGTCCTTGAGGCCGATTCTGGCGGACGGCTGAGGAGCGAAACAATGAGTTAATAAAGCAAAACATTAATAGGAATCTGTTAATTACTGACTAATGTGTCCTTTTTTATTATTAATTCACCAAATAGTGCGTAAAACACAAATACTACATACTAACAAATAAAGGTATTGATCTACAAAATAAATAACCAATCAGACAACAGAACAAATAGACAACACTGCAGAAACAAACGTTTATTTGGTATTTTTGGTCTAGTTTCTAGTGTAAATATCTTTGCACACTTAGAATAAGACAAAACTAAATCACAAGTAACTTTTCAGCAAGATACAGGAGCTGGTTTTAAGTTAATAATTTGTTAATATTGGTGAAATAGTTACCAGCCCGTTACCTAGCAACCAGTTCCAGTTGTACTATCATAACTATCATAATTTGGCAGATTATTTCACTTATAAAAAGACATTTTCTAATGTCAAAAATGAATTAATCTGACAGTGGGGATTTTGTTCGGCCCCCAACTCAAATTCTAGAATAAAACTTTGACCTGTGATAATATCTTAATTTATCATATTTAAATTATAAATACGTCAAAATAAACATAACCTAAAATAAGAAATATTAAAAATTTCATTTTCTTACCATAGGAAATAACACAAAGTAAATGATAAAGACTATGACTGAAAAGTCGACTTTGCTGTTTTTATTTAATTTATTAAACTAGCCTACATGTAGCAAGTATTTTGAAAGAGAAAGAATGAATTTTTTTTCAGAATAAATAAATACAGAATAAATTTGCTAAACCAAGCTTAAAACAATTTTAGAAATAAATGAGATTTCTTTGAATATAGAAAATGTGCAAAATAATTTCAAAGTTTGGGGACCTTTCAAAATAAGACAACTATAATTGTTTAGTTTTTGGACATTCTTGATTTGGGACAAAGACGAAACCCAGAACAGAAACAAGCTGTGTCACAACTAACTTTATTTTTTAACATATCTGGGTTAAGATACATTATTTCTCTTTTAAACTCAGCAGTTCTGATTTTTTTTCTCAGTATTTTTCTTATTTTAGTTAATCTAGGGTCATTTTGGGTGGAAGTGGGAAAGAGAAATAAACAGCAGGCTGAACAAAGAGTAAATCCTTACCTGTGTGTCTGAGGTTGAGATTTTCCGGTTCTGCTGCAGCCAGCGACACGTCGCTGTGCCGGCGCTGGTGGCGGACCCGGCCGACCTGCGCCAGCATCCGCATGGTCTCTTCGCTCGGCTGTGGCTTAACCGGGTAGCGGGCCAGGTTGGGGTCGCTTCGATAGCGAGCCTGAAACTCCTCTTCCTGGCGCCGCCGCAGCTCACGGTCCACCAGAACCGGGTCAAACGGGTGGTCCTGATCCAGGAAGGAGAACAGGTGAACTTCCTCACACAAGTCTAGCAGAAAACGCCGCAGTTAGCTTCAGGTTCAGAAGTTTAGCTTTAGCTCTTAAAGTTTAGTTCAGAGTTTAATCCACAGTTTAATCTGGATTAAAGTGAAACTTAAAATCGGAAAACATTTTACATATTTCAATAAATGAAATTTTAAAAAATATATTTTACCTTTAAATTTGACTCATCATATTGAAAGATCCATCCATCCATCCATCCATCCATCCATCCATCCATCCATCCATCCATCCATCCATCCATCCATCCATCCATCCATCCATCCATCCATCCATCCATCCATCCATCCATCCATCCATCCATCCATCCAATCAACATGTTTGGTATACAGAGCATTTACTTCATGCTTTTTCTAAGCAGCTTATTAAATTATTCTATAAATATTAATATTTGTAGTTATTGACTGAGATGAAACAATAATGAAGAAGAAATAAAAACAATATTCTTTCTTTTTTTCCATAAAGTCGGTCTTGACAACATTATGGAAATTAAATCACCACTGTGACATAAGAGTCGTTTCGTCGTCCCACCTGTGAGTGCCAGCGGCCGCGCCGGTCTTTGATTGGCCGCCTCTGGACACGTAACTCCTCCTCGCCGTTGCCATGGTAGCTGTGCGTGGAGCGGGGGCGGCGGTCCAATCCGTGGTCGGAAGGCGAGCGAGGCATCCTGCCGCCACCATCGTAGTACGACGCCGAGGGGCTCCGCCGCCTGTCGGACACACAGAGCGAACCAATCAGGAGGGAGGAAACGCTGCTTCACGAAAACAGACGAGACGCTGTTAACGAATGATCAGGGGAGAGAGAGGATGGATGGATGGATGGATGGATGGATGGATGGATGGATGGATGGATGGATGGATGGATGGATGGATGGATGGATGGATGGATGGATTGGATGGATGGTTGGATGGATGGATGGATGGATGGTTGGATGGATGGATGGATGGATGGATGGATGGATGGATGGATGGATGGATGGATGGAAGAACGACATAAGGAAGAAAAGAAAACAGAAGTAGGGAAGAAAACAGAGGAAGGATAAAATGGAAAACACAAGAAAAGAATGAATGCAGGAAACAAGGAAACAAAAAGAAAGAATAAACTAACATCTTTCTTTCCTTTTTCCTTCATCCAGATCCAATAATACCAAATTCCAGATTTTGTCTTTTCACTGAACGTCGTCCAGCAGCCTGACCAGAGATCCCGCCTTCCCTCCTTTATCATTACACTGAGGGACATGAACTAATTATAAATAATATAAACTCTGAAGACTCTAAGACTCCAATAATCGTGTTTTCTCAGAGTGAAACTGCTCCCTCAAACCACCCAGAATCTCACTGATTCTTCTCTGAACAAAGATCACAAACTCTGCATTAAGCTGAAGCTGGATGTGCGAGACGCAGACTTACATGCGGCCGCCGTTTCCTGTCAGTGCGAAACCAACGCAGCCGTCATGCAGCTGCAGGACGACGGATGAAACTCTGACCAGACGAGGATCCAGACATCACCGTGTTTCAGTCGTGTGTTTTTTTCTTAGAGATGTAAACAAAGAGCCTGTTTCTGTTTTTCTGTGCCGGTTCAACACACGACACATTGACACACATTGACACACTCAGCAGGTTTGTACCTGACAGCTGGAGCACAACTGAAGCTCCGCCCCTTTCAGCGCTCTCTGTCTCACTCTGACTCCGCCCACCTGGGATATTACATCACTGCTACGAGCTCCCGTTAGCCTGTGTGTTAGCCTGCTGTATTTAGCAGCAGCAATAATCCCCAGTGAGCTGTGGGATTATTATTTTGTTAATCTGATTAGCGTGTGTGTTTGAGTTTGTGTGTATGGGGGTTGTACGTGTTTGCTGGGGAGGGCAGGCGCTGTCTGTGTGTGTGTGTGTGTGTGTGTGTGTGTGTGTGTGTGTGTGTGTGTGTGTGTGTGTGTGTGTGTGTGTGTGTGTGTGTGTGTGTGTGAGATGGGGTCTGGAGGTAAATTATGTGTGTGATCTAATTATGACCGAGTCAGACGTCAAAAGGACGAGTCTGAATTTTACTGACTCAGCAGTAAAAACCTACAGACAAAACTGAGGGCTAAAAAAAAAAGAAAAATTTCAGGGTTTTTTTGGCCTTTTCTGACCTGTTGCTGCAGATTTAACATCAGATTTTTGGTTTCTTTTAATGTAAAAATAGTAACATAAAACCCCCTTTAAGCCTTAAGCAGCTTCTAGAAAACACTTCAAATTTCTGATCCCCCAAAGATGTTGTGCTCCATTTCTTAATTTATTTCACAAAAAAAAAAAAACAATTTAGTATCAAACCACTCAATGCTTCCCTAAATCTCACTGAACCAAGAGATTAAACAACAATTATATCTATGTGTAGAGTTAATTGTTTTGCCTTTTTAAAATAAAAATAAAAAAATTGCAAATCGAACTAATTAAAAATCCAGTTTTTGGTGAGTAACTAAACTTAATCTCTAACACTTTATAAGACTGTCATGAACATGAGTAAGCATTACTGATTACACTTTAAAAATTATGTAGCTTTACGTTATTAAAGCTAAAGTTCAATCAGATCATAATTTCTTGGTTGATGTCAAGTTGTCATAACAGACATTTTGAATAATGTCAATTTTGTATTAAAAATGTCATGATTTACTGAATCGGTTATTATTACATGTTTATAACAGTGTCATGACAACACGTCAAATATAGTATTGCCACTTAATTTATTAAATTAAAAACCATGTATTATTTTGGTAAATGCAGTGCATTGGTGCTTAAATTAAGATTTATTTTAGTTCTAAGCTTCCCCGTCAGAATGACTGCTTCTAGTCGTTCTAGTAGTTTCATTATGGTGGTTAAAATGTTAGATTTCCTGGTTCTCCATCACGTCACATTGCTTTAAAACTGATGATGTAACTTTAAAACTTTCAGCACCGCAGATGTTTAAACAGTGGCAATGAGAGAACAACAGGAAGAGAAGCGCTTTATTTTGTTAATGTCAGACTTTATCAATGATAAACAGAAAGGTTGTATCATACTGATGACATAATTATTATAATTATTTACATTTTTAAAAGGAAGTAATTAAAAATCAATGTGGAGGCTCTGATAGTGAGATTCGGTTGTTAAAATGTAACACGTCTGCAGTCCAGGATCATTTCCTAAATCAGCTCCAGCTTTAGATTAAAAGAAAACACAAATGTAGCCAAGTTATTTTATGTTTGAAAAGCTTGTTTTTCACAGAATAAAAAAGAAAGAAACAATCTGTAGTTTTTCTCTCGTGTCAAACCAAACGTTTAGGTTTCTGAATCCAATCAGAGGTCAAATCTCGGGTCTCAGTTTGATGGTGGGTCGTGTCTCTATCCTCCGACTGGAAGAGTTGTTTGTTGTCTGATAGTTTAAATGCCACTTACTGCTCTGTGGCTCCGTTGCTCAGCGGCCCCCCGGCCCCCGGCGCTCCCTGCATCGGCCCGTGTGGAGGCGACACGTTGGGGTAAAATTCTCCCGACCGGGTCAGAATCTCCTGCTGCTTCCTGCACACGTTGCAAACCCACATCACCTAAAACACAACAACACACACGTTAACATATGCTCACATTTCAGACATTACTTTGTTTTATTTGGATTTTATGTGATAACAAAATGGCTTTCAACACGGTCTGCACTTTGACTGGACCATTCTATCCATGCAATCCATTTCATTGCAGCTCTTGAGTTTTAACTGGTTTTCTTTCAGGATTGTCGTCCCAGTGTACCTATCCATGAGAAAGAAACACAGCCCCACAGCATTACCCTGCCATCTCTATGCTTCACCCTGGTCCCACTACATGCAGTGTCCATGGGACTTTTTGGCTGCTTTTTAATTGGTTTAGGTTGATAAGTTTGTTCATGTTCAGATGGTAGTTGGAGCTTTGTGAGATGTTCAGAGATTGAATATAGTTTTGTAACCTAAACAGCTTCATCTTGGACCCGTCTGCTGGGTTTCTAGGTCTTCACGATTCTGTTTGTTCGCGAACAAACCGGTAAGCCAAGATTAAATTAAACACAGGAGGAACCTATTTACTAATCAGATGATTAGTTGACGAGATTTTATCTTAGCATATCACAGTAAATGGGGCTGAAACACATTAAACCATGAATAAATTTCCTTCCAAGTTACAAAAATGAATCACTTTGTGCTGGTTTATTGAATAAAATCCAGATAAAACACAGTGAAAGTTCAAGGAGCATAAATGCTTTTGCAAAAGACACATTTTGTTTTTTCATTTGCAGATTTTTGAGATCAAATGAGATGAATTAACTGTTAATAATGTTTTTACACCTAATCACACTTTCTGCATGTCTTACTCTATATTATTTAGAAATGTATTCTTCAGTTTTTGAGCGTTAAGGTACCTTGAAATCAAATCATCATATAGGGGAAAACATCAACACTTATACTAACTTAATCAAAGTCATGAAGATTGTGGTTATGTTCAAAGTTAAGCTGAAGAACGTGGATGTTAAGATTTGCAAAAAGAAAAACTACAGGTCCAAAGGAGGAAATACGACCTCACACTCCAACCTTATTGGCTCTTAAAGGGACACGCCCGCCGCAGCGCGCGCAGAAGCGGCTTTGACAGTAGCAGCAGGCTCGGCCGCAGCCATCCGCAAACTTGGTTTTGTGGCAGACGCCGCAGGTGGGAGACTCCGCCCTCGCCGTCTGCGCCGCAGGAGGCTCCTCCCCCAGCTTCTTCACCTGGTCTTTATACATCTCAAACTGCTGATGTAACTTCCTGTAGAGAACAGGAGCAGTCAGACACTGACCTCAAGACAAATGCTGCGTCAGACTCTACCTACTTTACAATCTCTCCTCTAGCTTGTGATATTTCCTGGATAGAAACTTTTTTCTGCAGTGATCTGATCCTCATGAATGATCCAGATCAAATCTGATTTGGTAAAACATCCAATAATCGATCAATATCTGAGGTGAGCCAGAAACAGACCTCTGATCAGTTCATCTTCTCGGTTTTACTCACGTCTGCGACTCGTTGTCTGTCGGACTTTTAACCTGCAGAACTTCGGACACATTGGCTGCAACATTATTGACCAACTGACTGAACCCTGAGAACGGATTCCACCTGTCCAGGTAACACAGACAGTCAGCGGACAGGAAGCAGGTTCGCCGTGGGATTGAGGCGTCAGGTTGGGAAACAGGAAGGAGGTTCTGGCCGGGACAGGGGTTTTCAAACAGCACAGTGGACTCTGAGGTACTTACGAAGCTGGGGGAGGTTTTACTTCCTCCTCATCCCTGAAGACACAAAGGCCAAGATGAGGATGAAGATGAAACAGAATAAAAACAATAAAGAGAAGTTAACCAAAAGTGAAGCACAAACTGAACCGAAACATGGAGACATGGACAGAACAGAAAGCTGAAGATGAACTGTGATGGGCTAAAAGGTAAACTAGTTACGGTTTGCTAACTTTAACTCTGCATTCTCTGTTTTTCTGTCCTGTAATTGGTCCAAATGTGACTGTAAGATCTGACTTTAATTAAAATCAGATTCAAGTCACCAAAATCTAATTCACAAAGATATCCGATTGTTTTCAAAGCGTCTGCAGTTTTTGTTCAACTTTCACGTCACTGATGAAATAATTCTGCACCAGAAGAATGAATTAAATTATAAGTATGAACTTATGAAAGCAGTTTGTGTCGCTGAAGCTCATCACTTCACAATCTCACCACTTGTAGCTCTGACTACATCCGAACTTCTGCACAGAAAATTCCCATTGCTGAATAAACTTTAAAAACGACTCAGTAATGGCAGCGTCCATTATTCCTTCCATAAACATGAATGACATGAATGTTCTTCTGACGCACGTCGCTTTGCAAGTCTGATTTTCGTTGGATTATTTAGTAGTATGAATGACTACGCAAAAAAAAAAAAAAAAAAAATCTGATTTCAGCAAAAAAAAGAAAAATCTGAATTGAGCATCCAGGACATGCTGTGTGAGCCTCTCATTAATTTGGTGTCTTTCTGGTCCAAGAGACAAATAAAGTGATTCCTGAGGTCATGATGAGGTTCAGCAGTCAGAGAAATGTTGGTCGTTCATGATCAGGTTCTACTGGTCAATAGGTAACTTGTAAGTAACTAATAATGATAGTAAGGCCAGATAAAAAGCTAATTTGATCAATAATAAAGTTCTACTTTATAAATAAGGGGGTTCTAGAGGTTATGAAGGGGCTCTGGTGGAGATCTGGGATTTAGATGTCTTCACTAGAACCTCTTCATCAATATTAAGAAATTATTTGCTTAAACTAACCAAACAACAGTTATGAGTCCAGCTATATTTCTTAACTAATTAAAGAGTTTGAGTCAATCAGACTCAAACTGGCTAGAAAGGTTGATTGATAAGAAATTAATATTTTAAATTTTTCACTGATGGATCTGTAGGTAAGGAAGAATTAAGCTTTTATTTAATCATGGGGAAATCATCTTTCACATCATTGTGGACTCTTTTGTTTTGCTGTAATGTCTTTATAATTATTTGCTTTGTGAGCTCTGGTCTGTTTATTTATTTCTTCAGCAACACAGAAAATCAAAAACAAAACAAAGTAAATTAAATGAACACATAAAAACTTAAAGTACAAGCAGACAAGACTGATGATGTGATCACCGGGACCTGGGGGAAAATCATCCATTCATCATCCTACACTGCAAAAATCCAAAATCTAACTAACTATTTTCAAGACCAAATATATATTGAAATATTGAAATAAACTAACTTAAAACTTCCTTTTCATCAAGATGTAGGAGTCTGTTTTAAGTAAATAATTGATTGATATTCATGAAAAAGTGCCAGTTCCACTGGCAGATTTTCTTCACTAATAACAACACATTTATCTCACGTTGTAAATAAAATAATCTGCCAGTGGAGCTAGCACTTTTTAAAACCAATATTAAGAAATTACCTACTTGAAACAACCTCCTATGTAAAGTTACTTATAAGTTAGGGTTTTTTCAAGTGAACCAAGTATTTGCTCCAGAAAATACTTGGTAAGATTTTGTGTTTTTACAGTGTAACTCCTAAATACTTTCCATTCTGTGAGAAAATAACCACAATATCGTCTTTATGTATCAGATTCAAATAAATTCACAGAGGTAGAAACGTGAGACTCTGAGTTCAGAGACATCTGGTGGCAAAATGTGGTTATAGCAACATGATCACTGAACATCTTACAAATCTGTGCAATAATTAGTGATATGACAGACTAACTGGTGTTAGTTACCGTTTGCTTGTCTCCGTTTTGTTTTCACCTCATAAACGACTCAAACTAAACTCTTTACTGTTGGAGGAACTTATTTATCCCCCTTCTTTCCTGAACGTTATTCTGCAGAGAAAACACAAAATGGCTGGACATTTTTCACAAAGTCTTTACATTTTTCAAAGATCTCCAAAGTTCAAGATACTTTGACTCGTGTTAAACCGCAGCCACCGATCCACCAACACTCCCACTAATGAGATAACGGGATTTAGTCTGGAGTCCAATTAAAACCAACAGAAACAGAAGGACTGCGGGTGACAAGCGTGCAGCTTGCAAACCCCCCAGGTTTTAGGTTCAAAACGATCCTTGAGCAGTGCATTCTGGGTAAAGATCACATGTCAGGGTCTCCATTCTGATCTGATCTGAAGTAGTTTCTTCTGAATCAAATTTTCTTTTATAAATATGCACAAGTGACAGTTTTTACTATTCTTAATTATTACTAGCAGGGTTTCCCCCAGTGCATCATGAGCCTGGCGGGCCACCAGGCTTTACTTGTGCCCCCACCAGGCTAGGGATTGCTTATTTATGTAACTTTCTAAAATCTTTGCATTTCTTTAAGACTTTATAGTTGGTGTGCAGGTGTGAATTTTCCAATCTTTCAATAACACATAACTATCAAGTGATATTTTCAAATTTTCAGTAAGCTTTGAAAAAGTTTTAACTCAAAAACAACCACCAGGCTGAGCAAGTTGTCTGGTGGAAATCCTTCGGATTCCAGACTGATGAGCATCGTCTTTTCTCATTTTCACCTGCACTCAAAACCAATTCTTCTGTGGTAGCGCAATAACAAAAAGGCCAAATGGCTCTTTGCCCAGGGCAACACTGCACCAGGGGGCGAAATTAACCCTTGTAAAAAGGTACAATTGCTAGCTAATAACTGAAGAGCTGGTATTTGATTTGAGATTATTTGAAAGTTATAGTAAAAGGAAGATCATGGTCTGGACTTTTTTCTTCTTTAGTTTTGTCTTCATGGCAACTTTGGACGTATCAATATTTAGACTCGTTTGACCTACAATTATTCAGATACTTTAAAACAGAGTTTGTAAAACGCCTGCTCCACATGCTGGAAGCTCCACTTCAGCAAGGTTTAACTGGTACAAGGTTTTGTTTTAATTCAATTCACAAAAGCTTTATTGATCCCAAAGGGACATTGAATAACACATTTGGTTATGGCACTAATGTCCTCTCCGTGTGGCTGGCAAAGAGCAATCCGATCTGTAGCGTCAGAGCATCTCTGTGGTTTTCAGTGCTAAACAACGAGCAGGTTGGTCTTTTTAGATGACCATCACTCTATCTAGGTATAACAGCAGAGTTTAGGCGTATTCATTACAATTGTTTGTTTATATTTCATGCTTGACTCCATTACTTCACCACTTAGAGGCCTGACATAGCAACTGTTACATTTTCTCCCATTTTTTGCTGTAATTAATATATTTTTAGAGATAATGCTGAGCTTAGGGAAACTTTTGGGAATTGATAGGTAAAGCTTCTTGCTGATTTTCTTTTCTCACTGACATTGGCCTAGTCCAGACATATTAATATCTGGGGAAACTAATACATTTGTATGTTTCAGCCTGTTATCCACTCAAAAACTCAGTAAAAATAATTATTTACAAAAGGTCAGATCAAAATAGAGTTTTTGAAAACGTTGTCCAGACATGTTTAGTCCTTACAGAAAGTCATGTTGCTGTTTTAAGGATTCTGATTGGGTGACAGGCTGTATCTTAGCGCTACACTGCCCCCTATGGGTTTGGCATGTTTAAAACGACGCTCAGTTGTGAATTCATAGGGATGAAAACTCCTTTGAAGCCAATGCCATATGTACGATGTTAGTTTTCTAAAAACTGTGGCAGAAATATTTATTTTAGTAAGTAGCTCTTAATGTACAAAACCTGGAAGTACAAGTGTTCCTTATCTATCTATCTATCTATCTATCTATCTATCTATCTATCTATCTATCTATCTATCTATCTATCTATCTATCTATCTATCTATCTATCTATCTAATCTATCTATCTATCTATCTATCAAAACGTTTTTGCAGGTCAGGCTTCCTCTGGGTTTCATCTAATTACCAATTTGATTCCAATAAACTTTATTTTATGCCTCGTTATGAGCCTTTATTTGCAGCGATTGGTTCCTTGCTCAGCTTTACCGTTTATTTATTGAGACAGTGAGTAAATATCTGAGGTGTAACCTTCATCTTTACTGCACATGGCAGCCTTTTATTTTTGAACATCGTGTCTTCTGCAGCAGATGGTGCCAGAGAAATATTGATAACTGCCGATTAATGTAAAACACAAAACCACTCACTTCAGCATGCTCTGCTCCTTCTCCTCCTCTTTCTTCTGTCGCTCCATCACGGAGAGGATGATCCTCCGCTCCTCCTCGGTCAGATGGCTCAGGTCCGGCAGCTCCGGTCCGGCCCCGGTGGGCGGTGCAGGTCCGGCCGCTCCAGACATCCCGACCGAGAGCCGCTGCAAGACAAGGAGGACGGGGTCAGTCCAGTCGGCGTCGGGGTGTTTCATCGCGGCCGAGAGCCGTCAATACCGTCAATAAATCATGATGACGATGATGATGTTGATGATGATGCAGCCTGCAAAGCCGCAGAGCCCTCATTTTATTTCTTCCAGGTGCGTTTCCGTGCGGCGCTGTGCCATCATCATCATCATCCGCCATCAGACCACCTGTTTATCCATCCATCCGTCCATCTATCCGTCCATCCATCCAACCGTCCCTCACCGGACGCAGCGGAGTCCTCTCGTCTGCTTAGTCCGAGCTCATGTTGCCTCCTCCGGGGCTCAGTGGCGGCGGCTCCGGTCGGCTCTGCGTCCCGCGGTCGGCGCTCATCCTTCAGTCCTCCGAGGCGGTCCGCTCGGCCTGCAGTGGTCGCGTTTTCTCGCTGTTCATTCTCCGTTTCTTCTCGGTGATAATGGACGCAGCGGCGCCAGAGGAGGAGGAGGAGGAGACGGAGGAGAAAATAAATAAATCCTCCATAGGAAGCGGGGCGGGGCCACGACGGGACGGCGCT
This sequence comes from Poeciliopsis prolifica, assembly GCF_027474105.1. Taxonomy (NCBI): domain Eukaryota; kingdom Metazoa; phylum Chordata; class Actinopteri; order Cyprinodontiformes; family Poeciliidae; genus Poeciliopsis; species Poeciliopsis prolifica. The sequence continues at coordinate 1,299,825 of NW_026562462.1, read as the reverse complement.
TACGTGCAACAAAGATCAGCTGGTCGTGGGACGGGTGGGCGGTGGTGGTGGAGCAGGAGGAGGAGGAGGAGGAGGCCGCTAAACATAGACCTGCAGCCAAAGATAGAAATACAACCGAGCTCTCGCAGCAGTCAATCAATCAATTAGCTATAAATGGCTCCAGCACACTCGGCCTGGGAGCTTTTCGCACTATTCCTGGATCCACAAAGAGGTGATAAGAATAGCAACGATTATGTTTACATCAGGTAACCTAATAAATAAATAAAACTCTCTATTTTTAATGTCGAAAATAAGAGGGGGAAAATAAAGGACAAAATATTCAGTTCCTGATAATATAATATAATATAATATAATATAATATAATATAATATAATATAATATAATATAATATAACATAATTCCCGAAAACGTAAGACAACTGTGAAATATAAGTCTGTAATACATTAAAATTTGGGAATTGTTCTAAAGAAAACTGCACCCCTGTGTGAACAATAATGATATTGATAATAATAATAAGAGTAATAACTATGATAATGATAATAGTAATAGTCTATAACGCCATTGAACTGAAGCAGCATTTTCCCCCCAAACTAATATAGGCTAATATAATATAATAATATAGTATAATATAATATAATATTGATCTAGTTCATTAAAATCAACATTTAACACCCCTGAAATGATAAATAATAAATAAAAAAATCTATGTCCCTAGTAAAAATACGTAGATAATTGCGCCCTCTGCTGGCTAAAACCAATAACAACGCCACTAAAAACAATAATATTGGTAATATTGATTATAAACAGCAGCAATGTGCATATTAAGCTAGCGCATGGATTCCTTTATGTTCAGTTTAATTCCCTATTAAGTCATCTTTTTTTAATTAATTGATATTGATTCTAATAAGAAGAGAAAAAAACTTTGGAGCTCCAGTAAATTAGGTCTTTTGAATTTTAAATGTAATGAAATCACACCATGGCTCACTGAATCTCTTTAAACTTTACCTTTGTTAACATTAAAGTTATTTAATATTACGACAAAAAGTAAGCTCTGATATTTCAATTTAATTCAAATTTTTTAATCAAGGACATGTTAAAAACAGAGTAGAGAGCGAAATGCTGTTTGCATTTCAAAGAAGCTAAGATTTTTAACCAAATGTTCTCATATCTTTTAATAAACAGTTAATCGTGATTAATTGATTACTGTACTGTAATCATCAAAAAATTTACTAATTAATTAATCATTAACGAGTGTAAAAGGATTTAAAATTTACTTGAAGAATAAGATATTCAGAGCAGAAATAAAGCCAAAATTGTACTGAAATGTGTAGATTTGCATTTAAGATAATAAAAAAAACTAAACAAAACTAAACTTCTTTGTCTATAAATGTTTTACCCAGAATGTCTCCAGTGATTTAGTTTTAACTTTACAGGGTTTAAATTCTGCAAGAAACTAAATTTCCGTTGAGCATCTTTTTGCTAATTATTAATCAGTGATATAAAAATTCATCAATAAATGACCAACCATACACTATAGGAATGCTATGTTATTTAAATTTAAGGAAATAAAATTTATATTTTAGTTACTTAAAAACTGTTCATTTTCATCTTTTTATGTATTTGTAATATTGTACAAAACAGCTTAAATGATTAAATGCAACAGATTAAAAATCTGCAGAATGTGCCATTTTTCTTATCTGATTAATTGATTAATCGATTAATCATCAGAGTAGTTGATTACTAAAATAATCGTTAGTTGCAGCTCTAACCTTCAGCAAGTTTTCTTCCAGGATTTTCCCATATTTTTCTCCCCTGTTCGTCTCGTTAGCATCCCCACAGCATGATTCCGCCACCACCTAATTCACATCTGTGACTATGTTTCCAGAGGAAGGCAGGCCAGGCGTGACCTTTGACCTGAGCTCCTTCTGCCACATGTTCGCTGTGGGTGTCGATGATCTGTCAGTAGTTTTTGGGCTCAGAGTGATGTCATCATGTGGTCACATGACTCATAAACCAGACTAAGAGGATTATTCTGCTTTCCCTTCTGTCATATTTGTCATTCAGCCTGTTTGCTTTTGGACGGGGAAGCAGCGGGAGGATCTGGACGCTCAGAGGATTTATTGATTCATTGGTTTGACCGGTAGATGATCGACAGATGAAGCCGAATGCCTGCGCTGTGTTTCTGCTGCTGATCTGCCCTCTGCAGAGGGCCGACTGCAGTCTGCCGCTCTTCACTCCTGCCACAGCAACGCTGCAGGTAGGACAGGTGACTGAAACAAAAACAACTAGACAAAAAACTGAAACACAAGAGCTTGGAGCCCAGCTGTGTTTAAAGTTGCTCCACATCCTTTGGAGGGTCATTTATCTCTCTGGTTGCTTTTAGGAGAAAGTTTCTGCAAACTGGGAGTCAAACTCTGTCACGTCTCTGAGGAAAAACAGCTTCATGCGACTTCCTGGAATCTGTCGACGTCTGAAGCGACGCAGAGTCACGATAGTGGTAAATATCTGACACAACACAGCGTCAACAGAGACACAAAATCTGTCCTAACATCAGGGTTCCTGCCTACAGATAAAAATATAATCAACTTCCTAAAATAATGGCCAAAGTCATTTTTTACTGACTTAGGACATTATTTTAGGAAGGTGATAAAATTCTAATTCAAATTGAAAAGTGCTTTATTAATCCCAAAGGGGAATTGAATGTTGTTATAACTCATTTTAATTCAAATTCTTCAGAGTTATTGCAAATAGGGATGGATGTCGACAGGAAGGATCTCCAGTGGCGAGCCTCTGACTGAAGACGCTGTTTTTCCAAAACTGTCTCATAAAGAGGATGGTCAGAGTTGCCCTTAACCTTCTAGGTTTTATGAAGAATCCTTCTTTGCATTGTCATCTCCAGAGATTCCTCAGAACTGGACCAGCCTTCGTTATCAGGCTGCTGAGCCATTTTAGGTCTGATCTGCGTCCCCACCAGAGGACAGCAGAAGAGATGACGCTCTCAAAAACCGGTTTATAAAAGATCTGCAGCCTTTTGCTGCTAACCTTGAAGGATCTTATCTTCCAGTCTGATGTTCAAACGAACGCAGAGGTATTTATATTCCTCAACCACCTCCACTTCTCCTCCCATAATGGAAACAGGGTTTGATCCAACTCTGTTGCTCCTGGAATCTTCAATCATCTCCTTTTTTTTTAACAGTCAAGATGAGATGATTGTTCTCAGAGCTTTTCACAAAACACATGGAAAAGGAATTAAATATAGTGACCGCTGGAGATCAGCAGAGCAAGAACAAGCAGGTTCAGATGAAGGATAAATGTTTTGGCTTAGATTAGTTAAAACCTGCACGATTTGATTTAAAAAAAGCAAATCTCAGTTTAGAAAGGAGCAAAATTATTGACTGTTGGTATGGCAACTCTCACACAGGAAAGAAAAACAAAGAATGACAGACAGAGACATTTTTATTGTGACTTCTGCTTTCTACATAAACTTCATTGTTCTAATGCAGTTTCCTGCTGCGCCTGTTGTGTCTTTTAAAGATCAACTGAACAAAATCATAACAGTTTTTTGGGTGCAAATTTAATACGACAAATAATTCCCTAATATAGATGAAAAAGTATTCAATCCTCTGGCAGACTATTTCGCTTATGACTGGAAAACGTCTTATTATAAGTGAAATAATCTGCCAGTGGAACAAGAACTTTTAAAAATCAATATTAAGGAATTATTTACTTTAAAAAACTCATATTTTTCTGAAAAGTTACTTATAAATTTGTTTTGTCTTATATAAAGTGCATCAAGACATATGGACTAGAAACTAGACCAAAAATAGTTGGTAAGATTTTGTGTTTTTGCAGTAAAAATTGAATAAATCATAGTACGTTGAACTGTATTGTATTATGTTATATTAGTTTGAAACTAATACTAGTTTCAAACAATTTAGTTTGTGGAAAACTGAGATTTGTCAATGTGTGTTTCTGCTACCCATGTTTGATATTTCGTAATGATGTAATTTATTTTTACCAGTTTTTTACTTTATGATTATGTGTAACAGAATCTGCACTTTTCTTCTTTTAAATTTAGCTAAAAGTTAATCAAACCCAGAGAATTCCCAAAGTGAAAGGTGCGGGAGTGCAAAACTAAACTAAAACGAAACCTGTCTGTGTTTATCTGAGCCTTTTTTCTTCTTCTCTCAGTGTAACCTGGAAAAGTTCTGCTGGGGCCGCAGCTGGTGGAGGAGACAGAAGACTCCACCTGGCCAGGTGTGTCGCTGCCCTCAAGGCTCCAGGTGTTCACATTTCTTCCTTCACAGTATCTGAACAAAAACAACAAAAAAAACTACAAAATGAAGGATTTACATTCATGGAAACTCTATATTTAAAAATTAAAACATAAATGTTGTTTGTTCTTTTGCAGAGATTATGAGGGTCATTTTTTGTATTAATATTAAAAAATTATCTGTACTAGTGCAAAACACTTAGTCATGATTCTGATTTTGACATAATAAAGTGTAATGCAATTTTCAGTCATGGCCTCTAGGCGGCGGTGTGGATCATCTGACTGACTTCCGCCAACATTTACGTTTCCAACTCAGCTAAGGAAACAAACGGAAGTGACTTTGTCTCCCCATCACAATAAATGTTAATGTTACAGTCAAACTTACATTATTCCTCAGTACTCTCTCCTGGCTTTGAGTGAGAATAAAAATTATTTACACCAAATAATTTACAATCACTAATAATAGCAATAAAGTATGTTTGGACACTGGACTGGGGATTTGCTACTGTTATAGATAAAATGTTTTGTAAAGGTAAGATAGTCAATAACTTGTCCGTTTTGAACCATTTTGTGAAAAAGTAATTTAAGAAGTTGTTTAATTTAAATGCAAAAATAATAAAATAAATATTTTTGATTGCAGTATTTTAAATGCTATTAATTTAACCATTCCTGCTGAAAGAGTTTGAGTTGAGGTTACATTTCACACTATTATTTATCTATTTCTGAAGGGCTGAATAATTTTAAACTCAAGTGATGCTGCTGTAATTTGGATCATAGTGGACTGTCTACCTGTTATTTTTCTCATACTGATTTTATTTTGTTTGCAAGCAATGTTAAATAAATACACTTAAAAATAACGAGAATCTGTCTTCTTCTGTATCCGCCTGACGTAGTGGAGATGCTTTTATTTTGAAGTGTCCTTACCGGAAGGTTTCTAGGCTTTAATGATGTCGTAGTGAGCAGAGGCCGCCCGTCAGATAATCCGGTAACAGTTTTTGAACTTCAGTAGTCTCCCTGTCTGATCTCCGGTCATTTTCAAAGACTACTGTGTTTTAACCGTCGCTGTAAAAAAAGCTGCTCTTCCTCTCAGCTGCAGGGTTGGATCTGAAAATGGCGGCTGTTTCAGCGGATCACAGTGAGTGCTCGGAGCTAAGCTAACGGCTGCTAACGTTAGCTTCTCTTCTTTAGGTAAACACTCAGAATAGGAGGACTGTAAATCACTGCTGCCTCATCCTAACACTCGAGTTATTTCTAAAATGCGTAAATAACCAGAGTTCAGATTGATAAATTGTTATTTTATTAACCGATTGATCGTTTTTGAGTGGTTATTGATCAGCTGTGTTTACAGCCAGTTGATTATAAACCATCTGTTGGTCAAATAATCCCAATCTGGTTAAACATTTGGGTCCAGATGTTTCCAAGAGGCGGAAAATAAGGAGAGAAATCCTTAATAAGGACAAAAAATAAACAATATTACTAGTTGGGAGTTTTTTCTGTCTTTGCTGTGGAACACAGCCCTGAGGAAAGTCTTGAATTGTTTGTTTTCTTTGTGTTGTGCGTCCAAAATTATACAATTACTATTTAGCCATTTTCGCAAGTGGCAGATTTATTTGAACTTTGTCTCGTTTTTTAACTTATTTTTACTGCATTTATTGTACCTTGTAGATCTTTATGACACGAAGTTGATAATTTAGCTCTGAGTTGTTTTCCAACTGTTTTTTTTTCTTTGAGAGAGAAACTATTTAAACCTAGCATAACAATCTAAAATATTTTAATGTTTTTTTTTATCAGTAAGTTTGTATACATTTATCCTAAGGGTGTCTTTTTGTATATATATATATAAGACACATTTACACACTTCATTAACTTCTTTTTTTATATTTATATCTCTCTATATATTTTGTATATTGATGTTTTTCTTTCCTAAACATACAAAAGTTTCTAAATGTTCTAGAAATGTATTTGTGTTCACAATTTTTAACTGCATGTGTATAATAAATAGTTTTCCTCCACTTTTTTCCTCTAAGCGCAATATGTTTATTAAATTCATTGTCTTTGATTAATATTAAATTTCCATAGTTTATTTGTGATTTATCACATCACACTTTGAGTTTTATTTTATTGAGTTTGTCTGAATAAACTTGTGGTAGAACGGTGAAAAGAACCATTTCACTGCTGAGTCTAAAATGTCAAACTAAGCAATAATGTTGCTTGTGCTGTTCAAACAAACAAAAAAGCACCAAAGTTCACAAGGAAACTGCTTGTAGTATATGATGATGGATCCAAATCTAATTTGTAGATTAGTCAATTGATCTACAAATGATCAAGCGCACATTAAAGAAAGGCAATGGTATTGCATTTTTGGTAATAAAATTTGTATTTTCTCATTCAATTATTTGTTTATTTGCATATTTGAAAGTATTTCACTAATATAATCGTTAGTTGCAGCTCTAATATATACAACTGTAGCGAGAGGATCGCAAATACAAAATAATCAAAAATCAGCATGAGGCCAAACGGGGATCTTAAAATAGTTTCAAAAAAGATTTTAAAAATAATTTCTTGGTGTAAACAATGAGTAGATGTTGATGTATTTTTTCCTAAGTCGGATCATAACAGGGAAAAAATCCAGACTGATTTTTGATGTTTTCTCTTCCAGGTCTCTGCAGCCTTTTGCCTTAAGTCACCCAGTTCAATCTGAGCACCATGTAAACAAACCAGGCAGCAAACCATTCCAAGCGTTAACCTGCACCAGCTCCAGAACCAGTGGGTTGCTGGTGAGTAACCAGCAGCAGCAGACAGGGTGGCGGTGCTGTCACCTTCCAGCTGGAGAGGCAGGCTGATGGAGAGCGACTGCCGGATCCCAGTCGCCTGCTGTCGGCCTCGGGTCCTCCTGCTCCACGCTCTGTTCTGGGGTCTCGTCTCGCTCAGGTGGGTTTGGACCCGCAGGCCTCCATCAGAGCCTCAGAGTCTAAGAGTGTTTTTATAGATCAGCGTTTCTGGGGGTAAAAGGCCGTTTTGATGCTTTTTCATTCCAGAGTGTTTGGAGCGGCGCTGCTGAGCGAGGAGAAGACGACAGGTACACCTCGGCTGCTTCAAACATCCTTCTTTTACTTTTTATGTCGCCTGGCATCACTAATAGAACTGTATTTATTTCAAAATACCTGTTCCTTTTAAAAAACTAAATCCTCAGGTGATATTTGAAGCAATTCTTTTACCTAAAACTTCTTATATTTTTATTTAAATTTCTCTTTTGTGTGGATATTTACTATAGTCCAAAAAATTTTTTTATAGTGCTTCCATTTGTTCACAGTGAACCCAGCAACCAGTCTGATTATTTTAAAGAATGCTTTTTAATTCTGTGTGACCAAATCTCATCCTAAATATATCATCTTCTTTCTTTATTGCAATACATTTGATAAATTTCCCAACGTTTTTTTTTGGATACTATGATAAAATCTAGCATCGTCTCGTCTTCCATTTCTTCTTAATGTAGAATTTTACTATATTCTTAACCCCATTTTTACTTATTTGAGCATTTAAATTCTCTTTTTGCAGCACTTTCCACAAAATCAATAATTTTGACCTCTGCCACCATTTTTAATCCTGAAATTTTAATGACTTGTACACAATTTAAACTTTCATCTCTAACCTCTTTAACTCATTCTAAAGCAATCAGAGTTGCCTCTAATTTACCTCTAAACACTTAATTTATCTATTTTTTATTTTTCTGGAATTAAAAAAGATATTCCTACTCTTTTTAAGATGATTTTAGTGTCTGTATAGATCTTTTTGGCAAACAGCAGGACTAATCTGAAAGCTAAGCCCAAACCTTCACGTTTCACGTTTGTTTTTTCCTGACCTTTTCTTCTTCTGCATCAGCAGTGAAGCCTGTTGTCGCCCCCTGCTGGTTGCTGGAGAACTTTGTGGTGCTGGAGGAATGCAACCGCTGCAGCGACTTCAACGCTGTACGTCAACTCAGCTTGTTATGCTCTATTTAGCTGAACATTACAGGGCATTATTGTACTGGTTATCATTTATATATTTAAGAAAAAATATCTTACTATGATAAGAACTTATGTTTATTAATCATGCAATTGCTCGTTCAGAAGTGTCTTTAATTAAATTTTATGAGTCTTTAAAATAATGATTGAATGATTTAGATTTTTAAGTTTTATTTTTTGGAGCAGTGGGAGTAATTATATATTTTCTGTTTTACATTAATCGGATTGTGATGTAATAATTGATGTATTTTCAGTCTGAGTTTTAGTTTACCTTCAGAACTTGAAGAATCAGTTTTATATGTGCGATTCAATCAGGAAGATGATGAAGAGCTGGGTCTCGATTGGCTGACGATGTCTTCAAACGTGTGTGTTTCAGAAGACGCAGACGGTTTGCAGTCAGACGGGATACGTGGAGCGAGTGAACTGCACCAAGACCAGCAGACAGGAGTACAAGAGGTCAGAACCTGAAGGTTAAATGAGGCTGAAGTTTTCTGTTAGAGGTCAGACAGAAACACATTCAGGGACTTTTCTGTTAGGAGATTGAAACTCTCCTGACGATGAGAACTTCATCAAAATCAAAAAGAAATGTCCTTCCTTCCATCATTTTCTTTTTTTTCTTCTTTATCCCTTTATCTGTAGTCTTTCCTCATACTCTTGCTTCTTTCCTTTTGTCTGTCCTTAGTTTGTTCCTTGGTTCCTTCTTCCCTTGTCTTTGTGAACTTTCCTCTTTCCTCTCTTGTTTCCATTCTTAATTCCTTGTTCTTTCCTTCCTCTGTCCCTCTCTTGTGTTCTTCTTCCATTCTGTGTTAATTCCTTCTATTTAAATGTCTGCCATAAATTGATCTGAAGCGGATCCAGATCAAATGCTGTTGTAGTGTAAACAGACACTAACCGTTCTCCTCTGCCTCCTCCCAGCTGTCGCTCCGCCCTGATGGAGGAGCATCTCTTCTGGAAGTTTGAAGCGGCCATGTTGGCTCTGACTGTCGTCTTCGCCATCCTGGTGGTCATCCGCCAGCGCTGGCTGGATCGCCTCGCCTCTGAGAAGGTCCGCCGACAGATCGAGTCCATCTAGGAGAAGAGGGTCCTGCTGGGTTTTTAAATCCTTTGGCAGTATTTTTTTAAACGGATCCAGGTTTGGACCGGACCTGTTGGACGTCCTCCATGGAGCTGGCTGAGCTCAGCTCCCAGTCTGTGAAACAGCAGAACAAACACTAAAACCGGGACGATGAGTCTTGACTCGCGATGGAAACTGTAGATTATATTTTAGTGAACAGAGTTTATAGAGAAATCAGGGAAGGAGACGTTTGATCTGGATGAAAACAGAAGTGAAACTGACAAACCTTGGGATCTGAAGCTGAAACGTCTCTTCCTGCATCGCGGTGATGTCACAGTCAGGAACTTCCTTATATGGACTCTGGAAGTGACAATTGGAAGCAGCTGTTTCTGAAGTGTGGAAAAATGGGCTTTTTCTTTCAAGATTAAACATTTTCCTGCAGAAATGCAAAATAAAATTCAAATCTGATATTTAAAGATGCAGTTCTGTTTCAGTTTGCCATTAAAAACTGTTTTCACATCCGTGTTTTGGTTGATGTGGCTGTATTTTGGTTCCTGTGCAGAAATTGGATGAAAGTATTTTTGATCTCTGGATAAATAAACAATTAATTGTCAATTAATGGTTCATTATATTAAAATTAGTTCCAATCAATTAATAACGTCTGCTTTTTTTCAGTGTTGTGATTTCGGAGAAGTTGTTGATCCAAAAGTTAAAATAAATGGCGACGGTATAACAGGAAATAAAAACGGTCCAAATGGAGTCAATTGTGGGAAACAAACTGCAGTTTTTGCAGTTCAGTTCATAAATATAAACTTTAATACAACTGACCAAGAAAATGTTAAAATATCTTATTTTAAATTTGGAATGTGGTACAAAGATTTCCCTTAGAAAGACGGGTTTTTCTTGATACAACGGAAAACTTTTAAAGAGATATTATGCTTATCAACTTTAGAGTAACTCATGACTGAAACGAGATTATTTTTAAAAAAGTGTGTATTCTGCAAACTATTGTTTCCTTCCTGTTTCTGTCATTTTTTTCAGCTCACAGTAATCTTAGCTGAACATTTTAGTGTTTTATAGTTTCATAACTACTGTGAAGTCTGAAAATGTCTATTTTGACATCCATGATGTGCTGGAAAGAACTGAAAGTTTGAAATTGGTCAGAACTTGACTTCATCATCCATATCTGCCCATTCGTCACCTGATTGGTTCACATTTCCTCTAGCTGAGCTCTGATTGGTTGCTGCTTCACACTACTTTAATTTTATGTTCCTTTATCAAAGTGTTTCAGCCTCATTGATGTTTTATTGTAAATAATAGGTTTATGTTGGATGTTTTTTTGTTTCTATGCGAATATTCTGACAAAAAAACCGAAGAGAAACATAAAACCGTGATTTGATTTAGTTCAAAAAGTCTGTTGCTTTATTATTTCAATAAATACTATACAATTAAGGTCAATCTCAGTATTTTGTGGAATTTTATCAACTTTTTCACAACATCTGGAAGCCTTGGACACCATTTGGGAATCTTAGACTGGAGATTCTCTGAAGCAGTCAGTGAAATCATAACCTTTTATTTTAGTAAACATCCTTTAAAAAAGCAGCTTCAAGGTATGAGTGCCCACTTAGTTGAAACACTAAAACTTAACACTGTTGGGTAGAATTGTTAAACATTACAGATTTATGTGGTGAAAACTACTACATTTGTCAAAGATTAAAATTTAAGTCCTTTAATTAACGGAAACGTTATTTTAAAAATCAAGCATTTTCCTTCCTCACTTTTCTTTTTCCACAATTATCCAGACCTGGAAAGTCTCAAAAGCAAAATCCAAACTTTGTATAAAATCCAAACTTTGTATAAATCATGCATGTTACCCAAAATCTAAAAATAAAAAAATGATTGATCAAAACTCAGACTGCTTCAGTATACGGTTAATAACGCTTCAAAACACTGAAATAACACGTTCCACCTTTTATTGTAGCAAAACTTTTTGAAGCATGTTGAATTTAACATTAAATCTGCAAAATACAAAAATAACATAAAATATTTTTTAAAAAACATAATACCCTGAAAAGCTCACAATGAGGCTTCTGTTCATGTCCTAAATAAATTCCTTGTGATCTTATGGTGAGCCCTGATTGGTTGAAGCAATTCAGGTCAGAATATGTGATGTTCAGGCTCAAACCAACAACAATTTAGGTACATTTATCTCAACTGAAATGCACTGGCAACAAAATGTTACCAAGTATTTTAGGTCTAGTTGCAAATATTATTTGTACACTTGAAATAAGACAAAACTAACTTACAAGTAACTTTTTACCCAGATATAGAAGCTTGTTTTAAGTCAAAAATTCCTTGCAACTGCAACATTTTTATCAAAATTAAGGAATTATTCCATTAAAACAAACTCCTATGTTTTGCTAAAAAAGTTACTTGCAAGTTAGTTTTGTCTTACTTCAAATGTAGTCAGATATTACACTAAAAATACTTGGTAATATTTTTATGTTTTTGGGGCGTAAGCAACGTTTCCTCCAGGTTTATAACAAACCAAATAAATGTATGCAATGTATGTAATAAAATAAATATGTTGGGTAAGCAGTAGTTTCTAGTTTGAGGTCAAACCTGAGATACAAAGTAATTACTTTGCTTTAAAATCTCAACATTGTGTGAAATAGCTATACATTTGTCTAAAAAATAATAAAAGTAATTTTCTTTATATAGAATAAAAGTTTTTGAATCTTACTCATGCTCAATGTTTCTAATTAAATGAATTTTCTGCATGCTGCCAATTTTAGTTACTGACTGAAACTGCTCTGAGTTGTCGCTGAAATATTGGACTAACTGTTTCTCGATTGGCTGAATCATCAGTGATGTCATCCGAAGGGTAAAAAAAAGTCTGAACATCCCATTGGCTGGGACTATGCTGTCAGTTGATTGGCTCGTAGCCCGTTCTTGAGGATTCCCGCTTCTTTGCGATTAAGACGAAAGCTCCGCCCACCAGCAGGAGGACGATGGGAATCCCCAGACCAGCCGTTAAGATGCCGATCACCAGCGGTGAGAACGAGTCAATCGGAGGGGAGCCGATTCCCACCAGAATCGTCCTGGGAGGGATGGAAAACATCGATTTAACGGCAGACAGATCAGAGACTAAATAAAAAACAAATAGATGAACTAACCAGCTGAGGAACATGGTGCTGTTGTAGTAAGGCTCTCCAGCGATGCCGAAGCTAACGTTCATCCCCATGGCTGCTGGGTCGGAGTAAAAAGCTTTAATCAGAGCCGATGAAGCTGACGTCGAGTTCCCGCTCTGCTGCTGTGGCTTGGAGTTACGGCACGGCGTTGCGTCCTCCAGGCTCGGATGGGACGTCCGGTACGCCACTGGCTTCCACTGGACGAAACCCAGGACGTCCGAGCCGTTGTTCGGTGAAGACACCCACAGAGACACCTGAAGGAGAGGAACTTCACCCGGTTAAAGAACAGCAGAGCAGTTTACACCAGAATCAACGGTTCAGTATTCACCGAGTTTTCTGTGGAATGTGACTCCAAATAATTAACGGAAAATTCACTTGACCACTTTCTTTTTCGTGCAGAAAATCTTAAAATGCTAAAACATTTAAAGAAATGCAGCAATGCTAACAACAGGGTTGGCAGTTTTGACTGACAGTTTTGTGCTTTTCTGCCACACAACAACAACTCAGCCCAAAAGTGGATCTGCAGACTATGAGGTTCCCATAGTTTCCACCCCATAGTCCGGTTAACACTGTACAACTGGTGACCAAAATTGGTCACACAGTGGTTGGTTTGCACTGTGTCAAACCAACCAAACCCTTTGAAAAAAACAAAACAAAAAACAGTTCACCTCCTCACCTGTGGTGGCGCTGCACCAAGAACTACTGAAAGAAACTATGAGAAAATCTTGGAAGAACACGAGTACAACTTCCTTCTTCACAAAATGTAAAGAAAAATGGAGGAGCATCAGATTTGAGCAGTTGTAAAACTTCTATTTTGACTGATTGAATTTACCCAGAATGCTGTGCGGTCGAGTCCACTTCCTTCTTTCACATATGCATTTGAACTGCACCACAATTCACTTCAACCAAATAGAAACCAAGAGTTCCAGTTTGCTTCTCTAGTTAGAGTTTGATTAGGCATTCACATTCCCCAAACGAATCAAACTTTCTCTATTAAAGAACTAGAGTTTGATTCATGTCAAATGTATTTATGTAGCACTTTAAAAACAGGTTTAAAACTGCACCAAAGTGCTATTCAAACATGATCATAGAATAAGTTGATGAAAAGAAAAAGAAATAATGTAAATAATACAAAAAATAAAACATCACAACATAAGAGTTATAGTTAAAGCAGACAATCTTTTCTAAATTGACTAAGTATTAAAAAAATTCACATTAACGCTGAATAAAATGGTAAAAATACATATAAAATCAAATAATATGAACAAAACAAAGAACTTTAAAATAAATAGTCTGGTGACCTGGAATATTGAAGGTGTGTATTCGTCGTCGATGAACCGGTGAACGTCCACTCTGCTTAATGGATAAGCCCCGCCCACCGCCTGCAGCTCCAACATGAACCTGGACCTATTGGAGCGGGGCGGCAGGCCGTTAAGCCACACCTCCAACTGGGAGGAGTTAGCAGAATGGAGGAGGCGGGGCCAAAGGTCAACACGCCCCTCTGAGCCAAACACAGACAACTGGAAAACAAAAAGGTTAGGAAATTTACGGCAACATGAAAACCCATCTCTGGCACTTAATAATAAAAATACTGCCTCCATCTTATGAATATCAGTCAATTTTGAGTCGTGACACTGATATATGTAAGATACTTTAGTAACATTATAGGAAAGACAAGAGGGATAATAAACAGCTACATGAAAGTCAGATTAATTTTAATGTACCAGAATTACGTCATAAGTATTATTACGTCAACAATAATAAGAGTTCAATATTATTTGTGCACCAATATACAATTATAAAAAATTTTTTGTAAAAAATATGGAATCATTCTAAGTCAATTTCACTTCACATAATTAAATTAAGCATCTGTATTTCATAATATAAAGTATTTAAGCCATAGTTATGAGACAATATTTCATAGTACAAGGATCGGAATCAAAACTCATTTATATTTAGAAATTAAGCCAAATTTGATAATAAGTTAAATTTGAGATATTCAAATTTAAAAGCTATTTATTACAATATGTCATTTTTATGACTTTGGTACAACGTTATAAAAGCTCTTTAACTTTTCCTTAACCATCTAGAGAAATAATTCAACAACAATAATAATAATAACTATAGTTTTGTTGCTCATTGGAGTGAATGTCTTGGGTCGTCACCTGCAGGCAGAGCGACCCTTTGCTGGACCCTGGGGGAGACCCGCACAGTGTCGCCGTGGAATCGGACAGGTTCATCTGAGTCCAGATGAAGTCCTTCAGCTCGTAGGCGGGGAAGAAGTTGGATTTCGCCTCGGCCGTATTGTTTTCATCATCGTACTCCAACAGCTGAGAGAAGAAACAAAAGAGTTTTCCAGTAAACACGCAGTCGGGATTATTCCACAAGAGTAAAGATTGGTTCTGACCCGGCTAAAGACAATGGCGTTGCTGTACAGGATGCTGCTCTGCGGCTCCACTTTCAGGCTGCCGCTGGTATTACGAGCCAAAAACTCAGGCCAGTTCACCTGAAAAATAATCATTTAGACACATTTAGATACCTCAGAGGTAAAAAAAAATAAATAAATGAAAGATATTACTTATTCTGGCTTGACATTGATTTACGACAAGCGTAAACAAGACACACCTCATATTGTTTTAGTTAGCAAAACATTTGCAATATTAAATATTTATTAACATGCTTACTCACTTTAATGCCACTGTAATGAGGATGTGTTGGACTTATGTCAAAAGGTGAAACATGTTAACTTTACTAAGCTTGGTACAGTGATAAAAATAAACTAAGTACTTGAAGAACAATCTAACATTTTATACAGTGACCAAATAAGCTGAATAGCTAAATGATGTATAATAATTGTTTTTTTTTAAGCTGTTCAGTGCAGATGAATCTTGCCCAAACCTTGACAGTAGATGAAGAAGAGTTGGTGTGCACGATCAGCAATGCTGGCGCCCCCTGGCTGCAGAACAGGTAGTGCAGCGTGTCGTTTCCGCCCACAGCTGTCACGTGAAGGAGCTCACCGCCAGAGGGCGTCGAGTTCGGGTACAACTTCACGGTCAGCTGAAGCACAGAAGAAAAGAACCAATCAGCTATGTTCAAACAGCAACGCTGATAATGTCATTAACAGTTTGTAGATTACAGCATGTTATCTAATGTTAAAGTCAATGCAATCATCTCGTCTCTGAGGTCCCAAGAGTTGTTTTTAATTGGATTAAATCAGTTAATTGATTCAACTTGTAGTGTGCTTTCCCCAAACTAATAGCATCTAAAGTAAATTAAAGAAAACTAAACAATTATCAAGCAGATTTTAAAGGATCCCACTAAAGAAGAGTGAGGGATTTCAGTCGATTTTTCAGTTTAATCAATACTTTCACTTCCTGTTTGTTCATTTTCTGAACTTAATTCAAGGCAATTAATTTAAAACATATTCGGCTTTTAATTATTTCCTTACCTCTCTTTTGTAAGAATCTCCTCCGATGAAGAAACTTTCACACGAACTAAAAACAAAAACGACTAAAATCACAAAAACTCGGCCGGTCCCTGTAGCCGCCATCTTTGTTGTGACCGTTGTGCCGTGAGTCACATGACCGTCAGCTGTCACGTCAGCTGACTACTAGAAGCCCCGCCCAATACATCATTACGTCATCTACTGCGGGGAAATAAAATCCTAACAAGAAATATTTAATTTAAAAGCTTCGTTGTGATCTTTTTCTTTTTCCTTCTGCTGCTATTAGCTAGTTTAACACAGCGGCAGATAGTAAGATAACTCATGTTTCATAATTTTTTAAATATGTAAAATTTATCTTTCAAATCACTTTTTTTTCAAAGAAACAAACAAATTGGCATAATCTGGTAATAGCATGACAGGAGATATCTAGCTGAAACTACCACAATTTGAAGAGCAGGCTGAATAAATAAATAAATATATGGTTTAGAAAGCAAATGTGTTTGGACCGTTTTAAAGTCAAATTATGTTTCTAGTTAAAATATAAAATTAAATGGCATTCAAAGCTCACAGTTCATTTAAATCATATTAATTTCTTATGAAAAAAAGTGTCAAATTTATTTTAAGTCTAAACAACTCAAACAACACAATATAACTCCAAGTAAATCAAACTTCTGTGAAATTAAAACTGTCGACTTAGAAAGCAACACTGATTGACAATCAATATCACCTGCTGTTGTGCAAATGGAATAGACAACAGGTGGAAATTATTTTCATATTTATTTCATTCATTCATTCATTTCAAACTTAAATCTTTGGTGAATTCAGACAAATGACAAAGTCCTCAAAGATGCAGTAACTCTTATAAAAAAAAAAAAATCACTTATTTGTTGAAATGAAAAATAAATTAATCACTTGTTGTGAAAATATGGTATAATAATTTGGAAAAAAAAAAATCTAGCTTAGGAGTTCTCTGCGCTAACTAGAAATAACTAATTAGAACCAGGAGAATCATCCATAAAGTGGCAGTCCTATCCTCTCCTGCAGCTACCAGAGCCTGTTGTGAAGCTCATTTAGCAGCTTATTCATGAGAATGATTGACAGCACCCAGACTCTCCTCTTGGTTCTAATTGGTTGTTTGATTCAGAGCGGTGCGCTTGTTCAGACAGCATTAGTAGCTTGACTTCTGATTCATCCTGACTCCAACAGACCGGGATCAGCTCTCAACAGACCTGCTAACGAGCCATTCATTTGATTCAGGTGTGCTGGAGCAGGGAAGCATCTGAAAGTTGCAGGATGGCAGCTCTTGAGGACTGGACTTGAGCTGCCCTGTCGTACATAAACAAAACCAGCAGGCAGGCGTCAGGTTTCCAAAATTTGTTTTTATTAAGTTTCAGCGAGTCATCTGGTCCCCACACATGCATACATACAGAGTTTAAACGCACACATCCACTCACACACACACAACTGAAGTGACTCCGATGTTTTGGGTCAACATGGATCCAACTGGACCTACTCGGCGCCCTGTCCTCCCATCTGCTCGTCTTTGTCCTTCTTCTTATGACCAGAGACGATGTCGTCGATGCGCAGCAACAAAATGGCTGTCTGTTTATCACAGGAGAGAATGGTAAGTGTTCAGAGTAATGAACACCAGCGGCGGTGCTGGTTCTGATCGGGCCGCGGTTCTGACCTCCACCGCGGTCTTGTAGGTCTGGGCCTTCACAGCCAGTGGCTCCCAGATGCCGAGAACAGACATGTCAGACAGGCAGCCAGTTTCTCCGTCGACGCCCCAACTCACACTGTTCTCCTGGGTGTGTTTGGCCTGAAAAGACACGACGACTTTTAACCTGCTGAGCTCCACAGATTTAAAAAGCAGGCAAGCAACTATATGTTCCAGAATATAGGTCAAAGGTTGTTTTTTTTTCTGCAGAATATGGCAATTTTTCAACTTTGATTAATTGTCTCAATAATTGATTTTCTCAGCTCCCATTCTCAGGCCATTTATTTGGACTTTTACCCTCAGCGATGTCAGCACTCTGATGGTGGACGCTCCACAGTTCTGGATCAGGGTTCGGGGGATGACCTCCAGCGCCTGGGCCACGGCGCGGTATGGCCACTGCTCCACACCGGTCAGAGCGCGGGAACGCTCAGTCAGGCGCTTTGACACAGCCATCTCCACAGCGCCGCCTCCTGGCAGCAGGAACGGGTCGAGCAGCACATTGCGGCACACCTGCATGGCGTCCTGCAGGTTCCTCTCCACCTCCTGCAGACCGCAGACACATTTACAACCCGAACCAGACTGCCAGGCTGATAATAACAGGAGGGGGGCGCTCTCACCGCCAGGATTTCCTTGCTAGCTCCTCTCAGCAGGATGGTGCAGGCCTTCGGGTCTTTGCACTCTGTGATGAAGGTGAAATACTCATCCCCGATCTTCTTCACCTCGAACAGCCCTGCCTTGACGCCGATGTCTTGCTCACGCAGTTCGTCTGTCCGGCTGACGATGTGAGCGCCACATGCCCTGAGAAGAAAACATTTCAAAGTGATCTATCATTGTTCCTTAAACAGGTTGGGAAAAAGTCTATGGGCAACACAAAACATGTTCATGACATCTGGCCACCTCCCTATTTAACATTTACAATCATGTGTGAAAATGGCTACAAACAAATATAAAATTATACAAATGTATTACAAACGTATTACTTTGAAAAGCATCAGTGGAGCCTGCTGCACAAAATGCAGCAAGTGGTGTCCGAGCTTTAAGTTGCCAGAAAAACATTTGTCTTTTTCCAGCAGTAAAAACAGCTGGAAAAAAGCGCCAGAGCTCAGCTCAGGTTGCTAGGTAACACTGCAGCACTCAGTGTTACCTAGCAACTTAACACTG
The DNA here is from genome assembly GCF_027474105.1 of Poeciliopsis prolifica. Taxonomy (NCBI): domain Eukaryota; kingdom Metazoa; phylum Chordata; class Actinopteri; order Cyprinodontiformes; family Poeciliidae; genus Poeciliopsis; species Poeciliopsis prolifica. Next base: position 1,280,980 of record NW_026562462.1, on the reverse strand, counting down.
AATGCAACTTAACATTTCGAAGGTTTTTGAAACGGCTTGTTTTCCAACCACCAAAAAACATGAATCCATTACCAAATACCACCTGCATGGTGTTTTTTTTTTTTTTTTTTTTTAGATGCCTGGTCTACTTTTAGATGAGCCCCAAATAGAAGCATAAAAAAGAAATTTTGCATCATTATGTCCACTTCCTTCTGAAAGTTTTAATTTCATCTTTAACTGCTTTCCATCCAGGAGCTATGATCGTCTTATTGACTTCAGATGCTGTGGAAAAGCTGAAAGCACACCGCAGCGTACCTGGCAATGCGGTTGTTGTCAGTCTTCCTCACACGCCGGATGGCGGTGATGTTCGCCTTCACCAGGTAGTGCTGAGCCAGATCTGAGAGACAGAAAAAAAAAAACGTTGAGACACCAGAGGAGCAAAAACGAAGCCACATGTTCAGGTGTGATGGGCTGCAGTACCTGAGATGCCTTTCTCAGTGAAGACCAGATCTGGTTTGAGACGGATGATGTCCTCACAGATCTGCTGAATGTACTCTTCCTCCATCTTTAGGATCCTGGCAAAGTCTTCCTCCTTGGTGATCTCGATGTCAGTCTGCAGGAAACCATATGAAATTATTTTCACATAAATGAGTTCAGAAAAGAACAGTTTCGAAATGCTTCAGATCGGATTGGAGTTTTTTTTTAGGGTGTGAAACTAAAACAAGATAGCATAAAAAAAGCTGCACAATAATTTGCATTTTGTAGGCCGATTTTCTCCATTTGCCTTTGGAAAACATGGACTTTTTTTGCTAATACACTCTACATCAAATCGAAGGGAAAGCCAGGTTACTTTTGTTTAGTGCCATAATTTTGCAAACACATAGTTTCAAGTAATACTTGAATATGTAACGTCATATGGAGTCGACTCTCATCCAGGCCATCAAAGATGAACAGAACCTGGACGGGTTCAAAACTGCGCATTTCTTTAGTTGTAGTATGAGAATGATGAACAAAAAATGATCTAGTTAAGCTTTCTTCACATTAAAACTACTTTTTTTTGTAATAAGAGATTGTTCTGGTAGGATTGGATCTTTTTCTATGCTAATATCACAACTATATTCTTGTAATTAAACAAAACATCTCATAGCTTGTCATTTTTATTATTTTTTATTTATTTGTTTATTTATCTATTCAGAAAAGAATGAGTGGGGGAGTTGATTAAAATCCCTGGTTATAAATGTTTACCTGGCTCTCGCCCTTCTTGTACTCCAGAGAACAGTCGAGCAGGATGATGCGAGGGTTTTTGATCATCCGTCTCATCCTGGAGTGAGTCACGTCTTTGTTAATCATCACGCCTTTCAGCACACAGGAGTCCTCGATGATCCCACCTGGAACCTGAACGCACCACAGGAATTAGAACAAGATGTAGCTTTAAAGAAGCTTAAAAACAAACTGCGGTCATCCTGAAAATGCTCCTCTCGTGATCAGTTACAGAATATTTTAGTTGCAGTTTAATGTCTAATGAAGCATTTTTGAATTGGATTGAATTTTCTAGACCTCTGAAACTCCTGGTGTTTTCTCAGGCTGAGTGAATCCTGGCTGTCTCACCTTCTCCACCTTGGCGTACTTCTTGATGTCAATCTCTTTGCGTCCATTCTCCTCCAGCTCGACGGTCCGAACGGCGTCTAGCGCGATGCTGCAGGCCAGTTCTGACCAGCGGCTCAGAGCTTTGGTGTTGATGGCCGAGTGAACGATCTTCAACATCATGGAGCGATCTGAAGTGTCCACTGGGGTGCTGCAGGAGGAGAGACGGAGGGTTGGTGATGCACTTAAAGGTCACCTATTTTGTTTTCTTGTACAGGTTGGCTATACTAAACATGTTTATTACACATTTTGCATGAAACCATTCCTAGAAAATGAAATTTTAGTCTGGTCAGATCTGTTTAAGGGCATCTCTTCCCTTTAAATCTAAATATGCTGTTAATGGCCAGACTCCCCAACATAATGCTTACACTAAAATATGGAAATGGCTGGAAAAAAAAAAAGCTCAATTATACAACCATACATCTTTGAAAAGCATCAGTTGAGCCTCCTGCACAACCAACAAGAATGCAGCAACTTGTTTGTTACTGGTAAATAACCCACTTGTCTCTCCAGCAGCCATTGTACAGCACATGCTTAGAATTGTCATGATAAATTCTGCTGAACAGTAAATTGTCCCAGAAGTTATTGTAATAAATTATAATGTTGTTTTGAGACCATTTTCATGTAATATAATGGTATAATAATGTAAGGACACATTCTCAAATATCAAACTTTAAATTCTAATGAACATTTAACAATGGCGCTGGAAGACATTTTAAATATCCAAAATAAATAGACAAAAACAACAGATACAACACATAAAATTAGAAAATGTCTTTCAAAAGAAGTGCCAACTGAGACCAAACCATCAGACTGAAAATTTTTTCCCATTCAGTTTTTAGTAGAAAGAGAAAAAAAAATCATACAAAGAGAAATTATTGAATTTGTTTTAATTATGTAATTAATTGATTTATTGTGACAGGTCTACACATACAGCAGTAAAATCAGCTGCAAATGTGTAGATGTTTTGGAGCACTGCTCAGGTTGCTAAGTAACAGGCAGAACTCCACTGGGGTTGCTAGGTAACAGCACAGTGGCCCAAGAATGTGATTTAACATGCAGGAAGTTTTTGAAACAACTCATTTTCCAGACACCTAAAAATATTATATTGCTACCAAAGACTTACTGTTTTTTTAACCATTTGTTTTTGCAAGCAGGAGATCCAATGGCCTTACAACAATATAAAATTTGCGTACCAGGTGCCCCCTTGTCCTAAAGTTTTTGTTTTATTTTTGGCTGGTTTTCTGCAAGAGTTGTGACTGAGGAAAGCTGGTGTCTACCTGACTTCCTTCAGGGTTTCCAGCATGTCCTCCAGAGCCTGCCTGTAGGCGCTGATGATCACCGTCGGATGCATCTGCTGCTCCAGAAACTGCTCAGCGACGGCCAACATCTCTCCAGCTGGGACACAAAGAAAAATCATTGATCAAATCACATCTGTTTTTTTAATTGTTTTATAGCAATATTCTGTGGATTTAAAAAACTAAATCCTTACCCAGAATGATGACTGAGGTGGTGCCGTCTCCCACCTCTTCATCCTGCGTGCGGCTAATCTCAATCATAGACTTGGCTGCAGGATGCTGCACCTGAATCTGTTGCCACAGAGATGGATGTTAGAAAGGAAAAAATGCCAAACTGCTGTAACATCCATGTTGGACATTTCCAATCTGTCCAAGCTGAGGAAGTCATCAGTGACCCTGACCTCTCGGAGGATGGCGTTCCCGTCATTCGTCATGACGATTCCTCCTGTGGGGTCGAGTAACATCTGGGAGGAAGAACATGGAGGATTACTGGCCACTGCAGAGAATGGATGTGGTGATGAAGTTGGAGCACACTCACCTTCATCATGGCCCGCGGGCCGAGGCAGGTTCTGATCACATCTGCAATGGTCTGAAATAAACTGGGACGTTAGAGACAGAACCACAAACCAGAGCTGTCTTGATGTTCAGATCTGTAGTGAACAGATTCACCAGCTGAGTTTCCATCACAAATGTAATAGTGTCAATATTCCACTAATGTCGAAAAAACACAAATTTGCAGTGTTTCGATTAAATAAGAAACACAACTAAAATCACACGTGAATATGTTTGTTGACAAATTGCTATCCTCTGACATTTAATAGAAAAACAAGTAGTTTTATTTTTTTTAGAATTTGGTGTGGTTCTGTTAAGTGAATTCACTTTTGAAACGTCAAATTGCACAATTACGTGATCAACTGAAACGCAGCAAGTGTCTGACCTTCAAAAAGCAGCTTGATGTTTTAGTAGAAATATTTAGTAGAATCCACAACACTGTGATTCAAACTGACCTTTGCAGCGTTGATGTTTCCTGTCTGGACTTTACGTCCCGACTCTCTCTTCACGTTCTGATCTGGAGGGAAACAACAAACAGATATCAAGAAAACTGGATGATGTGGCATCAAGAAGAAAAAAGTTAATTTAAGATTAAGGTGAGGAGTTAAAACTTTAACAAGGTTTCTGCAAGTTTTACCAACTAAAATTTAAGACTTTCAAAGACTTATGGATGAAATTTAAGACTGGTGCTTGACTACTGTGTTTTAAATTCACTAAACCTCCAACTTCAGGACTGGGGTACAGCTAGTTAGAGGTAGCTTCAACCATCTCGATGTCTGTAGACTCAAGCTGACCGAAATGTCCCGCACAAAAATAAAACAAAATAGAATATACATGAATAATTAGTGTCACCATGACAAATTTAAGGGTTGTGATCAAAGTACATAAAGCCAACTTACTTTAAAAAAACAAAAAACTTAAGACATTTTAAGGCCTTGATTTTAGCTACATGAATTAAAGTCTTTTTAAGGACGTGCGGTCACCCTGCTTTAAGGACAAAACAAAGTATCAGTCTTTACACAACAGCAGAAAAATAAAATATGAAATCTTCAATATTGAAGGAAAGCAATATTCTGCCATTGCGCTAAAACAGTCATACAATTTCAATATTGCTCTGATTACTACAACTTGATATGGTTTATCAATCATTACAAAGTCTTCACAACAGTTTTGGTCACTTAAATCTTAACCAAGAGAACAGGATGCCAGTCCTATCCATTTCATTTATAAAGGACATTCAAAAAAACATTTATTACTGTATAGTATAGACAACTGTAAAATAAAAAGACTAAAAGTAGAATAAAACATTCTAAAAATCCTAAAGAATTATAAAATAGAGAACACATCAATGGTCAGTGAAAGTTTGTTGGATTGCCCAGCAGAGTAAAAAGATATTGTGTGAATGATTCTAATAAATATTAGATGGCATAAATGGAATAGCCAAAGATATATTAATTTAACAAAAATAGGATCTATTGTAGCTTTTCTGTGTTAAATTAAAGCCTTTAAATTGTGCAATATGTTCTGGTTTCTCATTTTTGTGGAAACTGCCTGCCTGGTAAAATTCAACTGTTTCTTTTTTTCCACTTTCTATTTTTGATTTGACACTAAAATTGAAAAAGTGAAAAAGAAACAAGTGTTTTTTTACAATCAAAAACAAATCGGAGAACAGAAAAAATACTTTTTCATTGTTGGTTGAAGATGGTAATAAATGATACAAGTGTACTTCCTATACTAATCAAATATCTTAAATTTAAAAATATATATTCAGTAAAGTAGCTAAAATATTATACACCAGTATATCAAAACAATGTTTTCCTAATAATATAAAATAGCTTGGTAGCATTACATAAAATACCCAACACAATCCAGTACAATACTGCTTAGACGTTTCCTAAACCGGGCGAATTTCTCACATATATTTACAACAAACCAAAAACAAAAATTATAACTGTGTTTATAACGCTATGTTTAGTACAAATGTATACGATGCTAGCTATGTATGTCTGTCAGTTTCCAGCCTTCCAGGCACATGTTCATGCTGAGTAACGGTGACAGTTAGCTCCATTTAGCTTAGCCTAACCTAGCATCTCCCTCACGCTTTTCTTCGCCTCTTAGCATCTCCCTCCAAGCTAAAGATGCTAACACCGGCTGGGTGGAGACGGTCAGCCTGGTGATGTTCGTGCAGCCGGAGCTAACGATGCTAGCTATAGCCCGAACTGAGGAAGTAGCGCCGTGAGGCGAACAGCACCAGCCTGGTTAGCACATGCTGCTGCTTAGCCGCTTTGTGCTTCAGCCGCTCCGCTCTGAATGTTAACGCCAACAAAAGGAGCGAAACCACAACACCAGGCCAATACTACTTCCAACCGAAATAATAAAAACGTAACTTTAGGTGAATTTCTGTACTTACTGAGCACTAAAACCTGCTGGCCGATCATTTTTGACAACGTGCACCGGACAGCAGCCGCCTGGAAGGTTCTGGGAGGTAAGGCGAGAGGGAGGGTTCGAAAGGGTGGACCCGAAATATGGCCAATCAGCGACGAGAATTAATTTGATTGACACATTAATCCACCAATAGAGTGAATGAAATAAATTTCGCACGCAATCCGCCTTTTAAGGAGAAAATCTGTACGAGACCCCTTGTATTAAGCTGTTCTTGTTATTTAAGATATATACTTTTAAAAATGTTTTTGAAGTAATAAAGATATTAACATTATTCTTAACACCACTACACGCATTTAACTCCAGTAAATTAATGCTTTAAAAATATGTTTATGGGTTGCAGCGTTAATAAATATATATTTTTTTATTTTTGAGGATTATTATTGTATGTTGAAGCAACAACTTAGGGCTCTAAAGCCACTACGGGGCTCCTTCAGTGGAGCTGATTTTTTTGTTCTTCTTTTAGTAATAATTTCTATATTAAAATATCAAAAACACAATTTCACTTTGAAGTGACTTGTTTTAACAATAATTTATATTTAATAATGTATGTAGAAATCATTCTTTTACGAACAAAAAATTTTAAAAAATTGCTCTTGAGGGCCACGGTAGGTACCGCACGCTTCGCTGGTAACATGAGCTGCATCCAAACATCCGGTCAGAAGTTGAATAAGCAAAACAACGTCTCAATAAAAGGACTCATCCTTCAGGGAGGGAGAAATGAAAAAGAATAGAAAAAAAGCCAAGATCATTTAAAAAGTACACAAGCTCTTATTTAAACAGCCAGATGTGAGTTTATTAAACAGTCCCAGCAGAGATTACAGAGTAATCTCTGCTGGGTATCATCACATCTGTGAGTTTGTCACAAAGCTTAAAGTCCCTCGTAAAATATAAATAAATACAACAAAGCACCATATACAAATTGTACACATGATAAATAAATATAGCAACCAGCTTGGGTTAAAATACAAATAAATAAACCCAATAATTATGTGATGGCTTAATAAATAAATACATAAATAAAGAAATCTAGTGAGGCAACATAAGAAGTTATTTTGGGCATAAAGAAAGAAATGTGGAGGTTCACACTGATTCTGCATCAGGTCCATCAGAGAGAGCAGAACTTTGTCCCTTTGTTTCTCACTGACATCGTGATTCATTTTTTTCGGTTAAGATCGACGGATAAACAAATGTCACAGTTCCTCCTTAAATCCTGGCAGCACCACATTGTGACTCGCCTCTTGTTTCAGGAACTTCAAGAAGTCCTTCAGTTCCCGAGCTCCCTAGAAAAAAAGCAGGAATGAGATCAAACTTCATGAGACGACCCACTGGGCCTGAAAGAACCGAACCTGGACCAGCTGAGAGTTACCTGGTATCGAACAGGATCATCTTTTTTACCCACTGGAGCAAAATAAATGGTTGGAAAGCTGGAAAGAGGGAAAAACAGCATAAAACAAAAATCTACTGAAAGTTATCTGAATGTCTTAAATCTTTTTTGATTTACAAACACAAACTTCAATGGATTTAACAGAGATTTTATGACAAAGAAGCAAATTTGTGCACATCTACAAGCCCTGCACTCACAGGCCTTCATAGATGAGAGAAAAAACAAAGACAAAGCTGCAAAAAGTTAAATTTGAAGTTGAATCATTTTACCCCAAATGCAAAACTATCCATGTAAATCACCCTAAAAACACCCACAGTGAAGCACGGTGATGGCAGAACTATGCTGAGGGACTCTGTCTTCAGCAGGGACACTAGCCAGAGATGATGGGAGGATATATGGGGATAAATAACAGGCAATACCGGAAAAACAGACTAAACAAACAACCAGAGCTGAATAAAACGTGGTAATAAAATGAATTACATCATGTTGGACAATTTATGTTATTATGAAAGAAATTAGTTCTGTCACATTAACACTTTTTGCTGGGTGATTAATTGTCCCAGAAATCATTGTAATAAATGATAATATTGTTATTTTGAGACAATTTTCAACTAATAAAATGATAAAGGGACATTTTTTTTACATACATTTTAAACTGGAAACTTTTTAAATATACAAAATAAAAAACTAGATATCCAAAAATTATAAACAAAAAGAGAATAAAAACCACACACAACTGAAACATTAAAAAAAATGGATACTGTAAACAGAATTGCAGTTAAAAAAATATCAAAATATAAATTATCGAGCTTATTTTAATTTATTATACCATTAATCTATTGATTCCTTATTGTGAATAAAAAAATGAATTTTGAAAAGTTGCAAGGAACAAAATCTATGAGTCTGGTTGTTGCGTAATAAAACGTGAAAGTTAAGATGGAAGGAAGTGAAATCTCACCCCTGGACATCGTATCCCAGCGGGACGTCGTTATCGACGGCGTTCATCTTGGCAATGACAACGTTTGGGTCAGAATACAGCTGAAAAAACAGAGAAAGATTATAAATGCTGCCATCAAAGCAGCTGAATAAAGATACAATTTTACCAGAAGTCTTAAAATTGTGAGAAAAAAAAAATTATATTGAATAATTCATTTGTCTGTTATAATTTATGTTAGAGT